>NW_015090893.1:6738452-6796259 GCF_001431845.1 Calidris pugnax
GGGGAGAGGGGCCGGGGGGCTCCTAGGCTCACCCTAAAACAACCAGTCAGAAGCGGGGTGACTAACGTGTGGCAGTGAGACATCAACACCATGGGGACTCACAGACAGAAGCAGCTTTGTTCAATGTAAACATCGATCGAAGGGACAGCAGTCTCTCTCTCTCGCGCGTGCGTGCTCTCGCTCTCTCTCGCTCTCTCTTGCTTTCCACAGACTGAATAATTTCTTTGAAAACGTAAACATATTGGAAGTGCCTTGACTGAGGTATTGAGGTATTCCTCCAAGGTTAAGGCTGTTACCGATGCAGGCTGAGCTGGGCCTCCTGCAGCAAGCTGTCGAAATCCATGGTCTCGTACTTGCTTTTCACTGGAGCTGGGGAGGACTCCTCCGCGCCGCAATCTGGGAACAGCAGGGACACAAGGCAGCTGGGTCAGGGACTGAGGAGGGAAACTGAGGCACAGAGAGACACCGCTTGCTCCTCCGCTACCAGCGTGCTGCACCCCAGGACCACAAACCCCCATCTGCCCTGGGAGCCAGCCAGGACAAGGCGGTGATGGCGAAAGGGAGCGGGGACGGTGCTGTCCCTCCCCCACTGAAAAGGGGCTGTAGCAGTGCCCAGCCCCGCGGGTCACACACCACAGGTACCCATTCCCAGGTGTGCAAACACCTGCTGGATCCAGCTGAATCCCGAGGTGCTGACACAGGACCATCCCTGCGGGAGCTGTGCCAGTGGCGGGGAGGGGGAGCCTCCCTACCCCTCTGTCAGAGGCTGAGCAAACAGTGCCACCGCAAAGCCTGGGACATTCAGCTAATGCCAAAAATAAGGCTGCCTCATTTATCAGCAGCTTAAGCCTTTTGGGTGTGGATTTGTGAAGGAGCCATGAATGGCACGGCTGCGTTTCACCCCTGCCCATGGGCTCCCCATCTCATCCGGTGCCAGGGCCAGCAGGATCTGAGGAAGGAGCTAGGCTGTGTAGTTCAAGATGGGGGCTGCTGGTCTTGCAGCGATCTGCAGGTGAGGAGCACTCAGGGGGCTTCTCCTGCACAGCTCTGCCCCTCTCCCCACAGCACTGCACAGCCACGTGCCAACGTCTTCATCATGGGGTGCTCTCTGTGCTCTCTGTTTTCTATCTGCTCCGCGCCCAAACTGAGAGGCCCTGGGATTTACTGAGATGGTCAACAGGTATTTGCACCCACAGCCAAAGCTGGAGGGATTGCTGCTCCAAGCAGATGATATATATTATAAGCTGCTAGAAGATTGGGCAGTACTCTTATCAGACTGGGCATCTAGAGATAAGTCAAGACTTAGGGCTTTATTTTCTGGGCCTCAGTCTGTGATGCACGAAGTGGGATACTAGAACCGCTTCACCCCTGAAGAGGGTGCAGAAATAAATGCGTGGTGTTTGTGGAACACCTGAAGATCACAGCAACAAGGGCTGAGCGAAGCCTGGATCGCATTTCTCTTGCAGGACTAGCATAGAGTTTGGCTCCTGTCCCTCAGCTCAGCCTGCAGCCCCAGCACCCACAGAGGGACGGGGTCCAGCGAGACCCTGGCTAATGTGGTCGCCGAGTGAGGCAGGAGGTCCTGAAGAAGCCCACACAGCACAGAAAGAGTTAATGTGACCGCAGCACATTTCAGTGCTGTCATTTTGGCTCCAAAGTGTGTGTGCAGTGTGGTGAATCCGTCCTGCAGAGCAGCAAACCACCCACATCACCTCTTGGACTAATGAGATGCTGCTGACTGCTGTCTCTAACGACTAGGAAGGGACCTCTCTGCTTGAAAGGGTCCAGTGCTGTGCAGAAAGGCAGCAGAGACAGGATGGGCTGTGGTCAGCTGAGACCCAGCAGCTCTGGGGTGTGATGCTATGTTTTGCAGCCAACACACTCTGGGTCCTCACACCAGTTGCTTTCCTTCTCTCCCCCCAGTTTCCCAAGCCATCCCACTGAGCTAAAAGCCACAGAAGAGCCAGTGTGGGCTTTCCCTGTAGGCTCTGAAGAGGTTCAGGATCCTTGTGTGGCTAGGGTTCAGCCGTGCAATGTGCCGTTTTGGCTCTGTGCTGATAAGCAGGATGCTTTGGAAAAAGCAGCTCCTGCTTTCTTACCCAAGTCAGTGTATCTGGTCCAGAAGAAGTGCCCGAGGCCACCAGAACTGAGCTGGAACGAAGGCTCATTCCTCTTCCTAAGCGAGGTGCCGTTCTTCAGAGATAAGGCGGCATGCTCTGAATACCGGTAGGTGATGAAGCCATATTTATCCCCCCTGAGCAACCAGAGAAAGAATTCACGCTGCGATGGGCCCCGCAGCCTCTCTGATGTGGCTCTGCCCAGCACTGCACCCCTGGCCCTCCATCCCTCCATCCCTCCATCCCACCATCCCACCATCCCTCCATCCCTCCCTCCCACCATCCCTCCATCCCACCATCCCGCCATCCTTCCGTCCTGCCATCCCTCCATCCTGCCGTCCCTCCATCCCGCTGTTCCCCCATCCCACTTGCTCTCCCCATGCCCTTGGACCCGGGGACACGCTGCATCTCCTTGCCCAAAGCACCTAGACCGTGGGCTCAGCCAACCGAGGGGGTTGGTGTGGCACGGAACACTTCATCCCACCGGCACAACCGCGTCACTGGTACACGCACAGCTGGATGCAGGGGTGACCCTGCACCTCCCGGCAGCGCTGGTGCTGCCGCAGGAGAGGGGCTGCCCGTAGCCACTGGAGCCCCAGACTGCAGCTCACTCGCCACCCACCTGTTAGTCCTGGACAGGACCTGACACTCCACGATTTCACCAAAGACTTCGAAGCGCTTCTTCAGTTCGCTGGAGCTCATGCTGCTGGAGAGGTTTCTGATGTACACCACCCGGCCTTCCCCCTGGCAAAGCAAGAGAAAGGTTTCAGGCTCCGGGAGCCCCGTCCCTCTGTGCTGCTGATGGGAAATGCAGGGCCACCGGCGAGCCAGCCCCAGGAACCAGGCTGCAGCGGGGCGATGCCACCACGGGCACAGCCTGACATCTCTGGGGTCTGGCTGTCTCTGCTCTGGCTAGTTCATGGGTGTCACCCCCAGGCCACCACTGCTGCAGGGGACAGCCACATCCACGTCTCTTGGGATGGTGTTACAGCCAGGCTGAAGCAGCCACCACCAGCAGCTTCTTGTTTAAATTTCTCCTGCATTCCCACAGCTTTTTCAGCTTCTGGTGAAGATGCCAGGAAGTACTCCCAAGAATTGCAATTCAATTGCATTGCAGATAAAAAAATGCAGGAGGCACGAGTGTGTGGGTACAAGAGTAGAAGACCAACAGTTATTTCCCCACATGCCCACCACCCCACCCAGCTCCCTCCCATGGGCACACGCAGGATGCCGGGTGCGTGAGGCTGCCTCTGCAGCGGGACCGCATCCACAACGGCTGAGCAGCCGCAGGGGTTCCCCAGCTCACCCCGCAAGTTGCTAACGCCGTGTGTGCCGAAGCCCAGCCTAGGATGCTCTGGGCATTTCTGCGCCAAGGACACCATGTATTGCCAATCGCCGGCGGCTTCCGCTCCACGTCAGGTTTTTCTCTTCCCCCTCCACCCCCACGTCCTTGTTTAACACTGGCCTCGCACCAAGGGATGCTGAAGCCAGGGCTAACGGGCTCCGCTGCCGCCTTTCTGGAGTGGGAGGTGAGCTAAGGGCTGGGGATTGCTGTGTGCCACCGCGGGGTCCCCGCTCACTTACGATGGCCTTTTCCCGTCTCTTCTCCAGCTGGCCCCGGTGCCCACTCCCGCCCTGACACTGCTCGCCGTTCTCACACCTGGGAAGCGAGGGAGAGGGGTCAGCCAGGGAACGGGGTAGGGCATCTGCTGGGGAAAGCTTCAGACCTCAAGGAGAAGCTTAGACACGTGGTGTCCGCATCAGTGAGTGGCTGGGTGCTCAGAAGCAGCCAAGGAGAGATGGGGGTCTGCAAACACTGGAAAGGACACTGCAAAGTCCTTCCTGACAGATGCTGGGGGGGGGGAGTCCCAGCTGGGGCTTGCCCCCCTTCCCAGGCACGGCTCCAGCCCCTGCCCCTGCCCCATCGCTTGCAGCACGATGGAAATCCCCGGCTGCTTCCCCTCAGTGTGGCTTTCTCTGGCCATGGCTGATGTTTTCAGCAACTGCTGATGTAGTACCAGTTATTTCAATGGGTTTTCTTTCGTTAATTAGCATCTTTATTATTTGGGCTAGGGGACCACACGCCGGAGCGAAAACACAGAGTGCAAGAACAGCCCCAAGTGCCCCCCTCGCCGCTGCCCCCCATACCTGAAGGTCCGTCTGCTGGCGGGCGATCGGGACCGGCAGCATGAAGACCCCGAGCTGGACCTGCTCCGGGAACAGTAATGCAAACTGGTCCTGGAAAGGGGGTTTCTCCTCAGGCACAGCTTGGTGTCGCCGTGCTCCTCGTCTTCCTCCTCTTCCTCCTCCTCCACGGGGGAGCCGCTCTCACTGCAGCTGTCTTCAAAGACAGTGTCGTACTCGGGGGTCTTGCAGAAGACCATGTCCTCGTCATCGAGAGCACTGTCCAGGCAGCCAAAGTGCTTCGTTAACCTGGCTCGGATCTCCTGGTCTCTCAGCTGCTTGACACCGTCCTTCCACAGCATCTCGCCGCCCGCCTCCTTCCCACCGAGGTCCAGCCCCTGGTAGTGGGCGGCGGGGACCCTCCTCTTGTGCTCCATCTCCACCTGGCTCGGGGGATCCCACGACTTCAGCACTTTCCTCTGCAGGGCAGCCTCGGGCTTCAGCACCTGGCAGTAGTCGTGGTCCCCGAAGGAGCGGGAGAACGGCCTCTTGAGCAGACCCTGCTGCTCGGGGAGCGGGGGGCGCCCGGCAGCTCGGCTCAGGTGGGCGAAGAGCTCTGTCCTCTCGGGGTGCTTCTTGGGGGCTTTCCGGGAGGCTGCCGTGTCCCCTGCGCCCCCGGGGCTGGGGGCTGTCCCGTCCTCTTTCCCTGGCTCCTGGGGGATGTCTGGCTTGTACAGGTCCTCCTCAGCTGGCTTGTACGGCGGAGTGGTGGGCGGCGTGAGACCTGAACCCCCCCGAAAGAAAAGGCAGGAGTCAGCTCTGCCCCTGCCATCCTGCCCCATCCCACCCTGACATTGCAAGGGAGGGAGGTTGCTCCCTCCCTGCCGCTTCATCCATCCAGTGGCACTTGGGGAAAAAGGATGCCTGACCCCAGAAAGGAGCAGAGGACTTTCCCTTCCCTCCTGCCTCATGCAGGGACCCCCTGAACTGCCCCCCCATCCCAAACGCATCCCCCCAGCCCTGGCACCTCTGAAGGATGCAGCTTGCGAGCTGCTTCCAGTGCTGGGATGTGGAAGCAGCACAGGGGAAGTCCCCTGCATTTGTGGTGCAAAGTGGGGGTCCCTGGCTGGGGGATGATTGGATATTAGAAAAAATTATTCATTGAGAGGGTTGTCAAGCATTGGGACAGGCTGCCCAAGGAAGTGGTTGAGTCGCCATCCCTGGAGGCATTTAAAAGATGTAGTAGGGACATGGTTTAGTGGTAACTTGGCAGTGCCAGGGGAACGGTTTGACTTGGTGATCATCTCTTCCAACCAAAAGGATTCTATGATTCTAAGAACATGTCAGAGGATTTTTGCAAAATTAAAAATTTAAAAGCCTGTCCTACCTGCCGTCCCACATAGCTCCACGGTCAGCATCGGCTCAAAGTTTCTCTTCCCAAAGGTTGGGTCACTGGAGGAGAAGAGAAAATAAGGAGAGAGAAGGTGTTTAGGTGAACCACAGTCCCCAAAGAACAAAAAGAAGCCGAGAAAACGCTGCCTACGAGCAAGCACGGTTGGTGCTGACACAGTAACCCCACGGGGGGGTGCGAGGGGCAGCGGGGCGAGCGGCGTGCCCTCCCCTCCCAGCCAGAGCCCCGGGGCACGCTGTCCCTGGCAGGCAGAAATGCCTTGCCCTCGGCTCGGGGCTCTCCGAGCTCCTTGCACCCCAGCGAGGGCTGTGGCTCCCCCCAGCCCCGTGCCCGGCGCCACGGCTCGGTCTGCTCTGCAGAAGCAGCTTCTTGTGCTCCCTGCAGACACATGCCCAGCCAGACAAACCCAGGTGGCTTCCCAGCCCCAGCGCGGTTCCTTCAGCCCCGTGCACACTTACGTTTGTGCCAAGGACAGCGTGAGACACCCGGGTGTTTCTGAAAGGCAGGGAGAGAAGCAGCGTTACCAGCAGAGCTGTGCCCCCTCCAGCGCCCGCGGTGCTCCTGGTGGGACCTGGGACCCCTCTGCCCGCCCCAGCCTGGGGTGGGGGGGCGCTGGGGACAGTGGGCTTTGCCCACCTGCGAGGTGGCAGAGGCTGTGGGAGGGTTAACTCTGCCAGGGCTGAGCCAGCCGTGCTCACCAAGCGCTTGCGGAGAGCTGCGATTTTGGGGCACTGGGTGCACTGAAACCCCGGTGCCCAGGCACAGGATGAGCTGGCAGGGAAGAGGGACCCAGAGGGATGGGGCAGCCCGGTCCCTGCTGGGTACAGCGCCACACCAACTCCTTCATCTCCTTGTCAGGATGGGGAGACTGAGGCGGAAAGCCCCCAAGGATTGAAACAGCACCCCAAAACCAGAACAGGGCCCCAACTCCCCATGCATGGGACCCCACAGCCAGCTGGCACATGGGTCAGGGTGCTGCTCACAGCTTCCCTGCCAGCTGGGGGCCATGTCCGGCCAGCAGTGTTCACCCATGGCAAGGATGGCTTGGGCAGTGCAGGTGCCCCAGGGAGGGGTGAGCAGAGCCTCAGCCCTCAGTCCCCCTCACCTGTTTGCTCCAGGAGGGCGCAGCGCCGGCTCTCAGCCCCGTCGCCCACCATGCCATCCCCCAGAGAGCCCACCGAGAGGGGCTGGGGCTCTGCCAGCGGTGCCAAGCTCCTGCTGTCTCCTTCCTCTGTGCCCCCCACCTCCACTTCGGCTGCTGGCTCTTCGGCAGAGAAGCTCTCCAGCCCCGGGCACGGTGTGGGCTCCCTGCAGGCTAGGGCATCCCGAGGGCCACAGCTGTCCCCTGCCTCCCGGGGGACAGAGGGCTCAGGGGGTGGCTCGTCAAGGAAGGAGAGCCAGTGGCCAAGCTCAGGGTTGAGTCTCTTGGACCGGCGGACGGCATAAACGCTGCTTTCCTGCTTGCGGGCCACCTTCCCCGCCACTGTGCCCAGGGCACCCAAATGCTTCCCAGCATCGTCCTCGAGGCCACCTGACTCCTGCGGTGCCTCTGCCTCGGCCCTGGGGCTCTGCTGTGGCTCGCCCTTCTCCGGTGCCACTTTGGCTCTGGATGTATAGGTCCCACCAGTGTCCTCCCTGTCCTGGGCCAGTGGCACAGGGGATCGGGAGCCGGGCGGCCGGGCTAGGGCGGCATAGACGGGCTTGCCTAGGCGGTATGGCTTGCTCACGTCGCACAGCAGGTCCCGTGCCAGCAGCTCCTTCAGGATGGAGAAGGATGCTCCGGGTTTCTTGCAGCCCCCGGCCGCCTGCCAGGCGCAGCCCGGCCGGCTCTGTGCGCTGCCGGGGGGGCCCAGCTGTGTGGGACAGTCCGGTTTGGCTCTCTTGAAGGGGCTGCTGCAGGGCTGGGGCTTGGCATCGGCAGCATCCCGGGTGGGCAGCTTCCTCGGTGGCAGGCAGTAGGTGTGCATGTAGCGGATGAGCTCCACCACCGAGTGCATCTCCCCCTCGCAGGAGAACTGGCTGCTGGAGCCATCCTCCGCCGAGGAGGGGGGGATCACCAAGTCGCCGGAGCTCAGTGAGTCCTCGCTGGAGTCGCTGTCGTCCTCGTGATGGGCACAGTCGCCTGGGGACAGGTGGTGGCGGCTGCTGGGGCACTCCTCGGGTGCCTGGGGGGCTTTGGTCTGGGGGCAGGGGCTGCTGGAGGTGAGGTGCCGGTGCAGCTCGGTGCAGCTGCGGCTCTGTGCCTGCGGGATGCTCGCCCTCCTGTCCCGGGGACCCTCCACCTTCAGAGAGGAGAGAGGAGAAAGTCAGACCCGAGCCCTGCAGCCGTGACCTGCCCCAAACACCAAGCATGGGAGGAGAAGCCACCAAGACTAACTGAGCCACCCCACATCCTCGAATTCCCTGGTCCTGGCCCACCAGCATCCTGCCCTGCCTGGGGGTCAGCCCCACACCCCAGGGGGTGTCCACTGGACACGTGGGGCTGGCAGCCCAACCGCTGCCCCTCTGGCAGCCAGCATGCAATGGTGCTCCTTCTCCCCAGGAGGGATTTGCTGTTATTCCCAGGCAATCTAATTTGCCTGGCCTAATGCACCACACAATGACCATTAGCCAAGTAGAAAAATCTTTGATGGCAACTTCTGCTGGCTTTCTGGAGATCAGCTTAAGTGCCGGGGTCGGCTCTGCAACGCAGCATGCAGCCCTCCCCAGCTGATGGCTGGCTGGGTGGGCTGTGGGCCAGCAGGGAGGGGGGAGAGGGGATGGCACGGGGGGCTTTCACAAACCAGGGCTCAGGGAAGCTGGGAGAGGTCTCACCACCCCTGGGTACAAATGAGATCGAGGTGTTTCTCAGCCCAGACGAAGCCCCAAGGTTTTCCTGAGCCCGGGCTGCAGCCCCCGCGCAGACAGGGATGGGAACGCCTTGTGCTGCTCTGCTGTGGGGACAGTCCCTGCCTGTCCCCAGCCCCTGACCCCGCTCAGAGGCTGCCCATGCCCCCCAACACTGTCCTGCGGTGACCTCTTTGAGGATGGTTCCCGAGAGGTCAGTGCTGGGACAGGCTTGAGCTCTGCCTCCCGAGGAAGTACCTTTGTGCAGGGCCGTGTGGGTCGGGACTTAGGGGTCCCCGGGCGCCGGGCGCTGCCGTCCCGCTGAGCCTCGCAGCTGGGAGGCACGTGCGATGGAGAGAGGAGCAACTTCTTCAGCTGCAAAGAGAAGCGGCAAGAAAAGGAGTCGGCATTGCAGCCAGGGCAGGGGAAAGCACCGGTGGGGCCGCAGCCCCCTGGCTCGCGCCTGCGCTGGGCACCACCGCCGCTGAGCATCCCACCCCAAAATGGGGGAGGAAAAATAAAAAAGCAGGGAGGGAGGTATTTCCCACCTCCCAGTGGCGGCGTGGCCAGGAACCCAGCCATGAGCAGCCCCCCAAGGGGTCAGGGCTGTCTCCATGGCATTCACCCGTGTCCCCAGGAACCCCCAAACAGGTCAGGGTGGTGGGGACATCCCAGGGGAATCCCCACTCCCGTCAGACACACAGGAGCTGTCGTGGCATCCAAACTTCTCACTCCATCAGTTCTGCCCTTAGGTGGCAGAGGCTTTACATTGGCATGAGTGACAGCTTTGGACAGCTCGCTCGGTCCCCGTGCAAGGCTCATTTAGCCGAACTGTCCAGAGAGGGCCTCGACTCATTAATGAGCTTCCAAGGCGTTTTGCAGACGCAAGCCCCTGGGGGACCTGCTGAGGATTGTCCCCAACACACTGTCAGGCCCACGGGTGGTGGGAATGGGGTTTTCCCTGGGTTACCCACAGTGCCACCACTTCTGATGGCAAGGTCAGCATAACATTTTTCTTCTACTCAAAACCATTTTTGGTTGGAAGGGGGGGGGGGAACCCAAACCCCACACCCAGCAACATCATTTCGTATTCCACCCATGTCGCACTAACAACCGAAGGCGACAACAGCTCAACAGCAAGACGACTGCGTAGGCACTGGGGGACAGCATGGAGGAGACAGATCTGGGGCTCCCGTGCTGGCCGGTGGGCACAGAGCCCTGGGGTGGGCACGGGGCGGAGTTTAAGGGGTGATAGAAATAGGGGGTGCCCGGGTCAGGATCTGCTGGGAAACATCAACCAGGGCACCCACAACTTTAGGCGTGCAGCTCCTGTTGGTGGAAGCAACCAGCACCTTTCCCCCCCACCCCTGCAACGTATACATCCTATATATACACATACATATTGTGTGTGATATATACCCCCCCGCGCAGGGTGTAGGCGGTGGAAATGCACGCTCTCACCACTGGATGTCACTCCTCCCCGACACAGCCCCGGCTTTTGGGGACACCCCGGGGCCAGGCTGGGGGTCCCTGGGGGGCACCGTGAGCCCCAGGAGGGAGCGAGCTGGGTGCCCCTGTCCCAGGGGACCTCCCGGGGATGGCAGGGATTTGCAGCCAACGCTGCCAGTTAGTCCAAGCCAGGAAAGGGAGAGGGGCTGGAGCCCTGATATCGCAGGGAACCAAGAGGGATGCTCCGGTCACCAAATCTGTAGGGACTGGAGGCCACGCGGCCCCTGAGGGGGTCGTGGTAGAAGGCATTGGGGGGGTCAAACCCTCCCGCTGAAAGCTGAGGGCAGGGGCTGTCTGACACTCCAGCCAAGCCCCCTCTGTCCCTCCTGCGAGAGCACTGGGGAGCTCAGCCTGGAGGCAGAGCAGCCACCATCGCCCATGGGCACGGGGCTGGGATGCACTAGGGTGACCCCCAGGCAGCCCCACACCCGTGCGTCCGATTAAAAGCAGGTGTGGGTCTTGCTAAAGCAGCTCCCACCCCTTTGACACCCGCCCCCACCCCCTTCATATATATATTTCTATACACACAGCTTGTTCCCGTGAGGATGGTGATGGAGGTGACAGCAATGATGCAGAACATGTATACGTATACAATACAAGTATATGCTTTGGTATTGACGGTTAAAGAGAGTTTTAAGCCTAGAATGAAAAAATTCAGACCTTTGCTTCCTATCATACCCATGCAGCCGGCTTATCAGGGGCTCATCCAAATCCACCTTAAACAGTAGGAAGTGGGTTCTTACTAGAGACAGCTCATCAAACTCGGGGGCCGGGGGCGGCCCCCCCGTGACCGGGGCGGTGGGTTTGGGGGAGGGGGCAGGCGAGGTGTAGGCATGGTTGAGCGTGTCCCCTTCTTCCATAGTTCGGAAGGCAGCCAGGCCCATGTCATCTCCCTGTATATCATCCAATGTCTCGGTGAGGGCTGCCAGCAGCGCTTCGTTCTCGCTGTCTATTATCTGAAAGGAGCAGGCAGAGAAGAGAGGGGCAGTTAGGCTGGGGAGAGGGACCCGGGGATGCTGGGCAGGGGGCAAGAGGGACCCCCAGTGCCTCAGCAGCACCCACACTTCCCAGCGACCTCGCAGGGGACCTGGGAGAGAGATTTTCCTCCACACAGCGCTAGGATGGGATGAGAAGCAGAGAGAACCAACTGGAAAAGGAGCATCAGTCTGTCCCCCTGTACCCCCAGTGGAAAAATGGTGAATCAGAGCATCTTCTCTCCCCACAGCCACTTCCACCCCACCATGAGGCAAGCAGGATCCGCGATTAAAAGACTCCTTGGCCAAATCCTCCAGCTCTGGGCTGTAAGTCTTCCCAGCACGGGCTATCACAGCGCTGCTGGGCAGGGCTGGGAGCAGCATCCAGCTGGGACAGGAGCCTGGGAGGGGGTAGGCACAAGCCCCCTGCCCTCTGCAAGGCTGGGGAGGCCTGAGAGGGCACGGCTGGTTATTCACAGCTCTCCTGGTGGGGAAGGCAAAGCAAATGTGGAGAGCCATAAGCCCAGCCCAGGGCTGCCCAGAGGACAAGAGGGAACGGTCCCCCGGGAGATCAGAGGGGAAGCTCATCCTGGGCTGCACCGCTGGCCAGATGCCGCAGCCTGCAACAAGCAGTCTGGGGTTTGTTTTCACCAAAAGCCCCCAAACGCAGGCACCTCCAGCTCACCAGGGACTCTCAGCCCTCATGCTTAAAGCTGGCTGTGTCCAGCCCTCTGCAAGGGACCCTATTGACAGAGCCTGGCCCCCAAAATGAAATGGGCCTTGAGTTACAGCTTCCATGATCCATTTTTTTTTCAGTAATCTGGGGACGCTGATGGGAGGTTTGTGAGTGTCTGGGGCTGTGCTGGGCCCCAGACTGCTCCTGCCTCCTCCCTGCCTGCTGCCCTGACCCTTGGGCCCCTCTTTCCACCTTGGCTCATCTCCAGCCCTCCCAGAGCCCCCCCAGTCCCACACAGCCCCACGGTTCCCTTCCAGTCTGGAAATACACTGCAAAAACCCAGAAAAGGATGCAGAAGCCGAGGAATGGCTGGAGTGAGCCAGGAGTTCCTTCTTTTTGGTCCTCCTCCATCATATTCTGAATGTAAACCATGTCCAACAAGAAGCAGGCTACCATCAGCTATAAAATTAGCACAGGGGTAAATTCAGGCTTGCCAGGAGGACTGTTGACTGCACACAGCCTCCCATGTTTCTCTCATCTTGTTTGAAAATTAAATATCTTTTGTTCCATGCCCTAACCTTGCTCACAGTTACTACAGCAGGCTCCAGGGAAAGGCAGCAGGATGCTCCATTTTTGGCTCCGTTTCTTTTCCTCCTGTTATTGGCATGAGACCGCTGTGCATACAAGTTCAGTGGGATACATTTCATCATACTCCGCTGCTCCTAATGGGCCTGCCTTTTGCATTTCTTTTCTGTTTATCTTTTCCCCAGGAAGTTCAGCGGAAAATATGCATCTCGTGATGAAGGTCCCTCAGCTGGACTGGACCATTTTCAAGCACAGCATCAGCATAGCATAAAAGCCAGAGGGTTGTTATTATGGCCAGGTTCGAAAATATTGGGGCTTTTTATTTCTCCCCTCCCTTCCCCCCTCCCCCCTGTTTAAATACAAATCCTTCTCCTTCCCAAAATGTAACCCAGAGTTGGTGACTAATGGGCACCAGTGGGTCACAGCCTCCTTATCTGAGGGGGTAAGGGTGCTGCCTGGGTGGTGCTCAGGAGGGCACAGTGACCCCAGACCGCTAGGACGAGGCACGTCCAGGGCATGGCATGGGCTTTGGGAAGGGCAATGGGGCTGCCCAGCCTGCTCTGTGCCCCATCCCCGGGCAGCCTCCACAGCTCCCTACCTCCTACCTGCCTGTGCTGAGCTCAGAGCCCTGCCCTGGTGCCACGGCTCCTCTTCTGCAAGGAGAGGCAAAACCAGTTCCGAAGGACGAGGACCAGCTCTGCCTGTGCCCAGGAGCATCCTTTGCCCCGGCACTGCTTTGCACCGCGCGGTCCCGGGTGCTGGCACAGCGATGGGTCCATCCCAGCACAAAGGTGAGGTGAGAAACCAGACACCCTCTGCCAGAGGGACCCCAGCCCCAACCACAGGGAGGATGCCAGAGCCGGAGAGCCAGGGGAAGGGGCTGGTTTCTGCTCCTGGGAAGTGAATATACCTGCCCCATGCCACAGCCCTAAGACCCCCGCGCTGCCGCCCCGGCACACCCTGCCATCCCGGGAATCAAACGGGATTCACACCAGCTGTAATTCCCTATTAATGATACACCACAGGAGGCTTGGCTCAGCAGCCCTCCTCTGCTCCCCCACCTCCTCATTAGCCTTACTCTGCTTGCTCCATTTAGAGCTGGCACATAAATTAATGGAGCACTAATCAGCTGGGGAGGAGCTATTAATAGTCGTGTGTCTCCCCTCCTTCCTCCCCTCCTTCTCTCCTTCCTCTTCCCTCCCTCTGCCTCCATCCTGGGGTGCCCTGTGCCAGGGGGATGGGGTACCTGCAAGAGCTCGGAGTCGTCGGTGCTGTACTGGCTGGAGTCGGTCTCCGAGTGCTCCCCGCACCACTGCAGCTCGCCGAAGCAGCCGGCCGAGTCGAAGTCACTGGCATCCAGCTGGGACAAATCGATCTCGGGGAAGTCGGAGTAGAGGTGCTCCTCGCCAGACACCTCATACTGGGGAGAGAAGAGAAAAGAAAGGGGGTGAGGGTGAGCTTGCTGCCAAGACAGAGGGGAGGGAAGCAACAGGCAGCAACAGGCAGCAGCAACCACCTGTGGAGGCGGCCAGTCTCCCCACGTGCTGTCACCTCCACTTGAGCCCACTCCTCAGACCCTCTTTGGAATAAGCTTTGGCAGGAGCAGTTACTCGGCAGTGCAGAGTGGAGAGCACCTCTTCACTGTGCATCCTGCAAATCAGTTTGCACAGCCTGGCACTGCCGCTGCTGGTCACTGAAAGCCACCCAGCAACTGCCACCAAATCCCTCTTCTTGTGTCCTGCGCTGAGACAGGTGTCAAAACAGCAGCATCTGCACTGGAAGAGCCTCATCTCCTCCGGCCAGCAGAAGCTCAGGGCACAGCGCAGCCACCTGGACCATGGCAAAGCAGCTGCTGGTGCTCTTAGGGGAAATTGAAGCCATTCCTGCCTTTGGTGCCCTAAGGGTGACATCCCCAGCTGCCCTGGGGATCCGTGATAACAGAGGGAGCCAAGAGACTTGGGCACACACGAGACAGCCATGCACGGGGCCAGGCTCCGGTGGGTGGCCTCATGTCTGGTCACCGTGGCTGCTCCACACACTGTCCCTGTCCCTGTCCCCACCACGTGGCACTGAACCACTGGGGGACAGTCCCGCTGGCAAAGCTGCACATCCCAAGGCACCACCGGGGCAACACAGACCCCGGTCCCCACATCACACGTGCAGGGTGAGAAAAACAGCATGGAAACGAATTGATGACCGGGTGCACGGGGGGCGATGAGACCTCTAGGAACTGAGCTAAAAATCTCAGTTTAAGCAAAAAAAAGGAGTTGGGACCTGCCCCCCCACTTCTGTCTGGCTCCCAGCCACTGCCTGGCCACAAAGCCCCGAGGCTGCATCCAGCCCTGGGGTCCTGCTTGGCTTTGCCCCCAGCGTCCAGGTTCAAACGTGGAGGGGAAAGGTCTGGTGAAGCTACTCCCGGCATTGGCTGCCTGAGGGGAGTTTTCTGGTGATGAGGGAAGCAAGCTTATTTACAGAGCAAACGGATTTTGGAGCAGGCAAACATCTGAGCACACAAGAGAGGCTGCAGGGGCAGGAGAACATGGGGGCCTCCCCTCCTGAAATGCCCTAGAAGGGTCTCCTCCGACACTCAACAGGAAGGAGAAGGGATTCCAAATTGAGCTGCAGGAATGGAAAAGACAGCATTTCTCTCTTTGTTTTCCTTTTCTCTCTCTTCTTCTTCTTTTTTTTTTTTTAATTGGGATAATCCGGGACAATTGTTTTCCCGCAGGTGGAGAAGCCTGTGTGCCATGCTCACCACCTGGTTAGGACACCCCGTGCCACACCAAAGGATACTTCTGTGCACGCACCCACTCCCGTTCTGCATTTCTCACCCGCTTTTCACACTGTCCTGTCCCAGGGCCCATGGAAGAAGGGGTGACTGGTTTGGAGGACCCAGCAAGGGTAGGGGAGAGCCAGTGCCATGCCCTGGCGATGGACTGCCAGCCTGGCCATGCCCATGGCCGCAGTGGGGCTGGGGGCTGCGGGGAGCTGCTGATGCTGCCCCAGCCCTGCCAGCACAGGCAAAGCCCTGCGGGGGGCTGGGGATGCTCTCCTCACCATCTTCCATCCACCCTGCCCCTGGAGGGAGGTGTATCAGGGAAACATCCACGAGCCTGGTGCCACCAAGTGTATCAGGCACAAAGGAAAGCCTGTGCAAACCCCTGAATGGCTCCAGGATCCAGATACTCCTCGTGGGCCCCCCAAGGCTGGGGCTCTTCAAACCTACCCTGCAAAAACCTTTGCTCTCTGGGTGGTCAGAGCGCATGTCGCAGGTCAAGGGTCCCTGTCCTCATCACTGCCAGCTCTGGGGGACACGGATGTCACCTTTCCCCTAGCTCTCCTGTCCCCTCCGCTCAGGGGCATCCTGGGCTGCTCTGGGATCAGATGTCCTTTGGCCTTTCAGATCTGTCCCTTACCTGCTGTGGCTTGTCCCTGCTTTTCTGTCACCGCTCCTGCGCCTGCTCCAGAAAAAAGTCTTACAACAACTTTGGCTCCCCCTTCTCCCCAAATCTTCCCATGGGAACACAGGGAAAAGGCTTTTATTTTTAGAAAAGCCATACGTACATATATATATGTGTGTCTCTGTGTGTGCGTGTGTGCGTTCAATTAAAAATAGCAAAGCAGTCAAATTCTCCTGCTCCTTTTGATATGCCACAAGGGAAAAGATCCTGGTGCTGAGATCACAAGGAGCAGCTGACACCAGGGCTCGGGATGTCTTTTGATCAACTCCACAGATGTGACATGTCCCCATTGGCAAGAGGGCCGGGTAAAAATAAACTCCTGCAATCTAATGTTGCTGAGCTGCCCTCTCTGGGCACCCCGGAGGCAGCAGTGCCCCGGTGCCGCCACGCTGTGTGCAGCCATCCCAGGGCAGTGCCTGGCAGCGGATGCTCCCAGGGGCCCGGCTAGCACAGGTCACGAGTGCCCAAAATCCCAGCTCTGCCTGTGTCAGTCCCCATCCTCCTCGGAAAAAGCGCGGAGAGCCTTTGCTCAGCATGGCCACGGGCATGGGCACCCGTCAGGGCATCCCAGGGTGAAGATGCAGCTCCGACCAGCCCCCTCTGCTAGAAAGGGTCATTTAACCACCCCGGCCACCCAGGAACTGTCTCTCTGGAGAGAATCCATCGCTTCAAGCACTGCGAGCCCAGCACTGAGAGCAGAGCCCCTCTGGGCTGGCTGTGGGGGTGGAGGACAACCCAGCCCCTGCCCAGGAGGGGGGTGGCAGCAGTGATGGAGATGCTGCCTGCGGGCACTGGACCTCCTCTGCTCTGACTTTCTCTTTTCCCACCCTTTGCATTTCCTGCTGCCTTGGGAGAGGAGTGAACTTTTGTTCTAATTTTACTCGGGAGTTTGTAGGAAGATCAGCCATGGGTTCTTGGTGTGCAGCCAGCAAACACCCATGGAGACATGCTCAAAAATTCGGAGGCATCCTCCAGCCCAGACACCTGGCCCATGCACGCTGCAGCGTGGCTGCAACCAGAAAGCTGCCGGCAGCTCCTTGTGACTCGTCTGATGAATCCCTGCTCCAGGGAAGAGGGATGCCAAGAGCTTCACGGGTGCCCCTGTGCCACAGACCTACATCCTTCGAGGGAGCAGGACCCCAAGCCTGGTCATCCCCCCCGGCAGGAGGAGTGCAGGGAGCTGCACCTGAAAGCCACGGTGAAAAGCTGGAGGGCATCTGGGGGAACAGCCTCCCTTCAGAGACATCCTCCTCGGCTTTCTTCAAAGCGTGAACCAACTCTGACCTCAGCCCTAGCAGAAACGCAATGGCAATTACAGGACAAAGAGGCAGCTGATACTGCCTTGCTTGTTGCAAGGAGCTCTGCCTCTGCAGAGGCTTTGCTTGCTGGGAGGATGGAGCATTAATGCTTTTATTAATTTATTGCTGAGCTCGGACAGCCCTTCCCTGCTGCAAGGGGTTTAGAACTTCAATCGTGGGAGCAGGGGTTGTCCCAGGAGGCTGGTGGGGACCCTCACACCAAGGGTTTGTGCTCATTTCATGCCCTCACCAAGGCTGGTTGGATCCAGCAGCAGCCTTGGTGTGTGCCTGGGGACAACCAGGAGAGCAGAAGGGCTCTGCCATGGCTGCACCACCCGCGGCCAGCCCCACCGTCCATGTCCACCACAGCAGAGCTGGCAACAGCGAGAAAGAGCAAGGGACAGTCTCCGAGCCAGCACTCAAGGACATCCAGAGGTCACCTCGCCAACTCTCCTGTCCTGAGGAGCCTTGGCTGTACCTAAATGTTTTCAGACAAGTACCAGCGAGGCCTCTCCCTCAGCACTGTGGGTGACAGGGGGGGATGGCCACCTCCACAGCTTATGGTATGCCTTCTCCTGGAAACCCCACAGGAGCACATCAGTCTGAGAGCTTCTGGTGGCTCCTTGGTCAGCATCCCTTCATCTCCTGGGACTGCAAATGGAAGAGCTCCTGGGTGCTCTGGGGACCGCACCAACCAGGGCACCTGCTGCTCAAACTCCCTGTCCCTTTGCAAAGTCCCCAATCTTTGTCCTTCTCAGGACAGTGGCAAGGGGGAGCAGGACGAGGAGCTGGCATGGGGGTTGGCTCCGTCTCCCTGACTGATCATGAGGGTGGGGGATGAGGGCAACCAACTCTAGTGTCCCCAGCAGCTCTGGACTGGACCTGCAGCAGAGTGGGGACAGCCACTGACTGGAGCCACATCCAAGGATGCCCCGCTGAGCTCAGCTCAGTGCTGGATCTTGACGTTGTGGGGACAGCAGGTGGGACATTTCCCCTTTCAAGTCTTTCTCCTGCTTTGGAGCAGCGTTAACTCTGGTGCAGGAGCATGTGAGCTCTTATCTCTGCAGAGCCATGAGTCTCCTCTCCAAGCCCAACTCTAGTTCAAATATTGGATCAACGAGACAGGAAATGTTTTCCTCCTTTTCAGTGTCAACTTGGGCTCCTCAGACCAAAGCCCTGGCTCAGCGGGGCTGGAGAGGCTGCCTGGGGCTGGGCTACTGGCTCCTGGGGGTCAGCGAGCCCACTGAGAGCAGACCTTGGATCCATGTGTGTCTGGGCCAGCCTGGAGACACTGGAGATCCTGCCACCTGGAGCTCAGCAGCCTTTGGGCAAATGCTGGTGCTTTGGGGTTTTGCCTTCCCTGCGGCGAGCCTGGGAAAGGAGCAAAGGGGTGATGCCACCTCCAGACACCATCTTGGAGGAACTGCAGCCCTGCTGCTGCCAGGCAATGGCAACCTAAACCAGGGCAAGCAAGAGAGCTCAGCTGGCCTTTGCCTTCGGTGCAGCTCAGAAGGGGTGGCGATGGGGCAGTGACCGTGACGAAGAGACCTGCAGGTCCTCTCCTCCCTCACACCCCCCACAACAGCACCGGTAGAAATTTCCCTTATCTGCAAAAACCCCTGGGTCCATCCAGCCCCTTGAAGTCGTGGCCAAGTGCTTTACAGCGGGGCTCCGGGCGATGGCACACGCATTGTGCTGTGCCTGTGCTTAGTGAGGCTGCAAAAGTTCCAGCCTGTGAAGTCTGCCGGCGGGAAGGAGCTGGACAGGCGCAGCGCCTTCCCGGGAACTTAATCTTGTTTAAGCCCGGGAGGCCAGATTTGCACTGCCGCCCGCACACACGGCCCCAGGAGGCTTTGCAATTGCCTCGTCACTCACATGCCACTTTGCTGCATGGAAAGAAGGAAGGAAAGTGGCAGCTCCTCAGAGGGGTCGAAGGAACCGGGCAGAAACAAGCAGCCCATCTCCTCGGCGAGGAGCCGGAGCGGTGACTCAGCCCCACATGGAGCCTCCTCCCTCCTCACAGCCCAGTGCCTACCCAAAACATTACAGGATAAATATATATCCACAAGCGCTGGAGACAGAGCCCCAAATTAGCCAGTAGCATTTAGGCTGGGACCCAAACCAGCAGAAGGTGAGAAATGCCGAGAACACGAAGTGCCCGCTCCTGCCAGCCCTCCCTCGGTGGCACGGGTAGCGCCGGCTCCCGGTGCCCGCGTTCCTGGCCAGGGAGGGAGCTTCCCCCTCCTCACCCCGGGCTCGTCTCTAAAAAGGAAAGAAAATCCTTGGGCAGGGGTTTTGGAGAGAGCCGTCTGGGCTTATCGGGGAAATCCGTAATTACAGACTGCTTGAAACGGGATTACAGCCACGCGGGGAGACGGGCACCACACGGCTGTGTCAGCGGGATGAACTCTGGCTGGCTGCTGCAGTGGTGGCCACGGCTGCCCACCCCGCTACCCGCTTCGGGCAAGTGGGAGCCATGCTTGGGCAGTCAGGGACGGGCACCCGCAGAACCCCAAAACCCTCCATGACCTCACTCCGGGGCCAAACCCAGCCCCGTCCACCCCCGGGGTGCATCCTGCTGTCCCCACAGCTCCCACCCAGGGGACATGGTTCCCATGCGGTCAGGTCACCAGCACCCCGGGGGGTGAAGCTGGGTGCTGCCAGCCCCTTATCACCCCCACGGATGTGCCATCTCCCTTCCAACCCAGAGGGACCTGCATGGGGCAGGCAGCCACCCTACAGTGCCAGGGAGGAGGGCAGAAGTGGGGACGGAGGAGAGAGCTATAAATAAGTGTAAATACAGCAAGGAGGCACCTGGCCAGAGCTGTGAAGGTCACCGGAGCCTGTGCCAGCAGATAAGCAACCCCTTTCCCCACTGGCATTTGACAAAATGTCACTGTGAATGAGGGAGAGGCGGTGTTGGGTTGTGCCTTGGCCCGGCCGCCCCTCGCCACCCCCCGATATTTATAGCCTGAGAGCCCCCAAAGTGGAGGGCGAGCGGTCACTCCTCGGGAGGCAGAGAGGGAGCGGGGACCCTGCCTGCAAACTGGCTGAGGTGACACAGCAGAGGGAGGCACACGGAGCGCAGAGGCAGGGCTGGGCACAGCAAGCTGCAGCTCCTCAGTTTTGGGGGGGAAAAAAGGAGCAGAGAAATCTCCCAGGCTCCTGGTTGTGCACGGAGGTGTGCAACCCCTTGCTGTCCTGCTAGGAGCAGGGCGCTTTCACCACTCTGTCGTGTTTTTTTAATTTGTTCTAATCCCTTTTAACAATCCAGCCCAGCCAGCAAGAGGCAAAACCAGCTCTAGCATTTAAGGCCTGGGCAAAACAAACAGCAGGTTGATCCTTTCTTCCACTCAGGCTGCTCAGAAACAACTACTGCCCATCAGCGCTGCTGCGGCACGTGGGAGCCACCGTGGCAGTGCCGGGCCCCACGCCGGCCACCCAGCACCCACACGTGTGGAGCAGCCACCCTCCCGATGCAGCCCATGGTGTGTCCCAGCACCGTGCACCCATCCCATCCATCCCAGCCCCATGCACCCATCCCATCCATCCCAGCCCTGGGCATCCATCCCATCCATCCCAGCCCCATGCACCCATCCCATCCATCCCAGCCCTGGGCATCCATCCCAACCATCCCAGCCCCATGCATCTGTCCCATCCATCCCAGCCCTGTGCATCCATTTCATCCATCCAAGCCCCATGCATCTGTCCCATCCATCCCAGCCCTGTGCATCCATCCCATCCATCCCAGCCCTGCGCATCCATCCCATCCATCCCAGCCCCATGCATCCATTTCATCCATCCCAGCCCCATGCATCTGTCCCATCCACCCCAGCCCCATGCATCTGTCCCATCCATCCCAGCCCCATTCACCCATTTCATCCGTCCCAGCCCCACGCATCTGTCCCATCCATCCCAGCCCCATGCATCCATCCCATCCCTCTCTGTCCCATCCTTCCCAGCCCCATGCACCCGTCCTGGTGGCACCAGTGGGACGAGAGGTGCTGGGTGCCAGGCTTTGAGCCGCAGCCCGAGCGTGAACGTGGGCTCGCCCGCTGACTTTTGTCTTACATTAGAAGGGTGTAATTAAGATCAACCCTGAGATGCCAGTAGTAGGAAATATTAAACATTAACTGCAAACAATAAACATGAACCTGCCAGGATATCTTTGATATGGAGAAAAGATGTTAAGAAATTGCACTAAACTATCCCTGAGTCACAGGATAGAAAAAAGGAGCCTGAGATACTGGTAATAATGCCCTGAATAAACAACACTTTGCTGGAACACTTTAAACAAAGGTGTGTCGGGTTTAGGAAGAAGGGCAGCAGCAAAGTATATCACAGGTTACAGAGCTGCGTGTTCATACTATGCCCGGTAGCCGTTTATTTGGGCTCCAAATCACAGAGCCCACTTTATTTCTGCCCGAGCTCTGGGATGGGCCAGTCCAGGGCTGCAGGACCCCATGGCCCCCGCTGCCGGCACCCTCCGGCCCCGCCGAGCACTCGGCAAGGGCAGGAAAGGAGAACCAATGGTTGTTTTGCCCCGTGCGAGTGGAGGGGGGCAGCAGGTAGAGGCAGCGAGGAACAGGCTGTTCCCAAAGAGGGACGCTCCTCTCTCAACACCGGCTAATGGAAACAGCACCTGCCGACGGTGGCTGCTGCCAAACGCTGTGCCACGCCGGCTGCGCCGCTGCCGCGTCCCCGGGACACGGTCTGCCAGGCAAAGGGCTCTCTGGGCAGTGCCAGCGCGCTCAGGCACACACGGCATGCTGATAACGGCGTCTCCCATGGCAAGAGAAGGGTGACAGCGTTATCCTGCACCCCTCCAGCCAGGCAGCAGCACCCCAGGCCAGCCCTGCCAGCAGCTAGCCCGGCAAATGCCACCCAACCCCTCCCTGATCCCGGCACAGCACATCCCAGCACCCAAAAACATGCCCGTGCCGGAGGCTGCTGCCAGCCTTCTCCCTTCTCCACTGCAGGCAGTGGGGCTGGCACTGCTGGGTGGCATCAGCCAGGCAGGGCACGGGCCTGGGCTTGAACCCTGGTGGTGGTTTCTAAGAAATTCCTTGTTATCTGCCCCAAAACCAAAGGCAGGACCAACAGACAGCAACTGGCATGTGCTGAGCCAGGGACAAAAGCATAGTGGGAACGGAAATGTCCCCTCATCTCGGGAGGTCTCCAGCCCTGCCATGCGATCCCCTGGCCATGGGGAGGGTGGCACGGGCAGGAGCAGGCTGGTGTTGCCCTCACCACCTTGCTGTAGTGTTTCTCCAGCAGCACAGCCTGCGTGGGGCAAGGACGGAGCAAGAGCTGGCACAAGCCCTACAACCTTGAGAAGCTCCGCACAGAGGATGCCCAGCAGGAGAAGGAGCAGCAGGCACTATGGCTGAGACCAGCGGGGTCAAGCTGAGACCAGGCTGGTGGCACAAGGGGGCCAGGATGCACTGTGGGAGGGGGCAAGTGCCTGACTCACCGAGGAGCTGACCATTAGCCAGCTCTACCGGTCACAAAAATTCCCCACCGTGGCAGCTCCCTCCTTGAGAAAGGAAAAAATGAGGGGGCGATTATTTTCAGACCTTCCTCTTCTCATGTCCTAGCAGCCAGCAGCCACATGATGGCTTGTGGGCAGAGAGGTGGCTTCCCCAGGGTCGGGGTGGCTGCAGGGGCTCCTTTGGAGGTTTGGTCACCGGCCAACAGGCTGATGGGGCTCCATGAGGTCCTTTTTGTCTAGAGGGTAGTGCAGATATCCTCCCGTGGCACAGCCCTTCCCAGCTAACACCAGTTCAGCTCTGGGGGCACTGCTCCCCCTGGCACTGGCAGCTCTTGGTGCCTCTCAGCTGGCTGGAAGAGCAGAGAGGACCCAGGAGGCAGCGGGGAACCGTCCCTCCAGCTCCCCGCGCTACGGGTGAGGTTGAACCCGCAGCAGCACAAGGAGGGAAGCAGAGCCCCTGCCCGCAGGGACCATGGCAGACATCGCCGTGTGGTGCCACGTGGGGATTCTGCTCCAGCTCCACAGCTGCCCAGGTGAGCCCAGCCCCAGCCATGCTCCCTGCCTGCAGCCACAGCCTCGGCATCTTCTCCGCTGTTGTGCTTGGGAAGCTCCCCTTGCCTCTGCCAGGAGCCACAGACACAACCTGTGGTCCTGGGAATCCCTGACCTACTCCCGGAGGCTGGCACAGACAACACGGGGAAGCTGGGAGGCTTTTGGGGTCCATGGGCAGGTGGCAGGGAGTGAGTGTGCCGGAGGGGCAGGCTCTCACTTGCACCGGAGCCACTCACCCCACGGTGCCACCAGGTCTGGGGTTGGTGCCTCGATGCTGTGAAATGAGGGGAGGCCAGCTCAGCATGAACTATCATTGCTGAGAAATCCTCCTCCCCCGGCTCGGGACACCAAACACAGGGCTTTTGGGGTGGCAGCGGCTCAGCACGCAGCCCAGCTCTGCTGTGCTTGGCAGGGGATGTAATTCCCAGCACGTTCTGGTGCCCCATGACAGCAGATCCACGGCCATGAAACGGGAGCCGAGGTTAAAGCCAGCCCAAACCCCATCCCTTTAGATGCACATCTGAGGAGGTAGGGTAGGTTTAGACTGAACATTAGGAAAGAATTTTTCACAGAAAGAGTGGTCGGGCATTGGAATAGGCTGCCCAGGGAGGTGGTTGAGTCACCATCCCTGGATGTGTTTAAAAGCCATTTAGATGTGGTGTTGGGGGATATGGTGTAGGGAGAACTTTGTAGAGTAGGGTAGATGGTTGGACTCGATGATCCCAAGGGTCTCTTCCAACCTAGAATTCTATCATTCTATGATTCTATGAGGAGCAGGTGGAGACAACCTGCTGACTGCCAGCCACCACAGCCCAGTGTCACCCCTCTACAAGGTCTGTGCCCATCATCTGCAGGGTGCTCTTCACCTCCCCAAGACACAGGAGCCTTTTTGGACCTTGTTGATGCTCCCGTGGAGAGCAGGGACAGTCCAGGCAGCCTGTCCCCTGCCGGGAGCACTCCTAGTCACTTCTGCCAGGGAGGTGGCAGGCAGGGGAGGGAGGAAAGCAAATCTCCTGCCTGCCTGCAGGTTTGGTACCGAAGCTCAGAGAGGTGTGGAGGCCTTCCCCTGCCATGGAAGGCAGCGTGTTGCCCTGCGCTGTTCGGTGCTGCCCGCACTGCCAGCAGCAAAGCACCCTCTTAGCGTTAATCAGGACAAGGCAGGAGACGGAGAAGGTTCAAGCTGGGGTTAAGACGGCGCAAGGAGGATCTTCCCGCATTAGCCTGACCTCCCAGCAGGTCCAGCCCCAGCGCTCTGCTGCCACAGGCACCCTCCAGTGCCACGCTCTGCTGTGGGTCACCAAATCCAACCCACCGTGACCATCAATGGACCCTTTCTCCTGCTAGAGACTGGCTGCACTGGCCCTCCTGCCAGGGGGGGTTTGGGGGAACCCCCACCATGCCCAGCTCCCAGTGAAAAATGAAGTTTCCAGCTAGAGGCACGAGGCGTCAAAGGATGCAAAGCGCTGTGGTAAGGGCAAAACTCCTCAGATCTGTCTGTACCCTCCCACCAGGCTGGTCCATGCGTGCCTGGGCCCATATCCCGGTGGGGGTGGAAGCGCCAGCCCTGCCCAGCCCTCGCTGCCTTGCTGGGTAGCTGCCCCTCACCGCCTGCCCCTGCTGCAGCTCCTGCCTGCAGTCCCACACGGGGCACTGCCACCCCATGGCACGGCCATGCTGCCTGCACCACACTGCTCCCCATCACCAGGGTCTCCTGCGAGAGCAAGGAGAGGGGTTCCCCCAACTCCTTCTCCTGGGACTCCCTTCTCTCCCTCCTCCGTCTGGGTCCATCAGCCGGGTGCTGCAGTTTCCCTGATTAAATTATTGCCCATTTTCTGCACAGCGCCTGGAGGTGTCCTGGCCAAAGGAGGTGCATCACCACCCAGCACGGTCGCGGCTTGGCCCTGCTCCGGCACCACTCTGCCCCTGCTCCCCGGGAAAGCCAGTGAGAGGGAAGTGGGGGAGCCTGGGCACTGGTGGGCAGGCATGTGATGAGCACTGACACCTCCTGGGCTCGCCAGCCCAGGAACCCCAAAACTGCGGAGAGCTGGCACGGCTGCGTCACCCCTTCAGTGATTCAAACCACCTGAAAACACTCTGGGGAAAGGGGGATGCTGAACAGCTGGGTATTTTCCAGGTGGGCATCACCAGTGCAAGGAAATCACTGACCCGCAGTACTGAAACTATTGCAGTTACTACAGTGGGGAAACTGAGGCAGAGGACGGTGCAAGGAGAGCAGGTAACAGCAGCCCCCGTGACCACAGGCTGGGTACACGGCTCACGAGGTGGCTGGTGGAGGCGTGATCCCGCAGCAGCACCTCTGGGGCTGCACTTTCACTGGCACAACCTGTTTGGCCTGGGGATTTCCCGGTTGCTGTACCAGCCGCCACGAGGCTCCGCTGTGCCCGGGTCCGCACCGCAGCGCTGCCGGCGCCCCGGGAAGCAGTGGGTGTCCCAGCCAGGCCGCCTGCCCCTGGGGACCTGCTTTTTGGCTCTGCAGAGAACATTTCGAGGAGCCAACCTGGCTGCTCCTCTGAACTTTCCCCGGCGTCGGGACCAGGCGCTCCTGTCTCCCCCCACCTCCCCAAACAACTTGACTCACCCAGGAAAGAAACTGCTCCGAGATCTCCAGATAGAAAAATCCCTCTGAGGGCAAAACTCTCCTTCAGGAGCACATGCAAACCTGGGCGATCACCCACATCCACAAAGCTTCGCCCTATTCCAAATTCCTCCTTGCCAGGGACCACACCTTTCTCCTCCCCAAAACCCAAGCCTGACCGGCTGCGGTGGGCACAGGGGAGCTGCCCCCCAGGCTGCTCCCCGCTCTGGCGGCTGGGACCCCTCCTTTCTCCCCCCAAACCAGTAGGGGTGAAGCCCCCAAACATCATGTCTTATGCTTAAATCAGACCCTTTTACCCACCCCATGTCCTGTGCCAGCTCCCTCACAACCCTGCCCTGAGCTTGCCTGGTCCCAAGCCATGTTGTCCCCCTCCCCATTTTTGACCCCACCTAATCCAGGGATCAACCTAAAGCCAGAGAACTCGGGGCAGGCCAGCTTGAAATACAGATTGGAAATCTGGATCTGACCGCCTGGTGCCCAGGAACTGGTCTGACCCCTGCATCTGCCTCCAGGTTGGGAGTATCGGAGCTGAGAGTTCCCCTCTGGTGCACGGGAGGCCACCTCTGCCCTGGCAGCTCCATGTCCCAGATTGGCCCGAATCCCCACACTGGGCTTGCAGGGGTTAAGGAGCCTGCTTGGTGTGCCACCTTCCTACACTCTGAACGGTCCCAGCGCCTGGCAGCAGCTCCCCAGTCATGTGAGCAGCTCCAGTTACCAGCCCCAACACCTCCTCTTTCCCTTGCTTTTATCCCGGCCATCTCCCCGCTCCACAGAGACCATCCGTCTGTCTGTCTGTCTCGCCTGCTCCTGCTCCCCGTCCCGGGGGCTGCCAGCTGGGTCTACAGCCAGGTGTTCCTGGGCAGATCCTCCAATGTCACCTTGGAGAGGAGCGCCGTGGCTCCAGCTGGGCAGTGGGAGGAGGCAGGGCAGTAAGGCCCATGGCCACACTCAGCACGGCACTGGCAGGAGACCCTTGCCCACACACGCTGAGCCCACGGGTGAAGTTGGTTCCGCACCCTCCTGCTGCTGCTGGAGGGGAAGGAGCCACCCCTGCGCCTCGGAGCCCCTGGCACGGTGGGCACGGTGGGCATGGCATGCGGTGGCCAAACCCCTCGGCCTCTCCATCCAGCGCTCCTCTGCCAGTGCGCTTCCCAACCGTGGGGGACCGCGTGGAGCGGTGTGTCCCCGGACCCGGCCGAGCCCTGCCTGGTTATGCAAACTGCAATGGGAGCTGTTTCAACTAGTTGGACTGCTGCCTGGCAGTCAGGTGCCTTCCTCCTCCTCCTCCTCCCCAAACGGCTGCCAGTCCCCTGCAGGCAGCTGCCCAGGCTCCCACGGGTGCCTCCGTCCCCACGCTGAACACGCCGTGCCTGCTATGAGCAAGGGGCTCTCCCCTGCTGGGGTGCCCCGGGAGGTGGGGGCAGGCGCGGGGGCTCACCGTCCCCCGGCACCATGTGCTGTTATCCCCCAGCGCAGCTGTGAACCAGCCCCATCAGCAGGTTTCACAGTCCTTGAGGTGTCCTCAAGTGTCCCCGTACTGCTGATGCACAGCGTGCACCACGGGCAACCAGAGGAAAGGTTGTCCATGCCCAGCTTGCGCACACACATGACACCAGAGAGCAGGGAGCCAGGGCCGTGCAAGCCCCAGGGTGCAAGCAGAGGTGGGGAAGGGGCTGTTTGCCCCCATTGCTGGGGAGTTTTGCCTGGCACCGTGGCCACGCTGGGATTTCCCACCCTGTCTGCATCCTCGGTGGGATGCGGGAACCCAACCGAACTGCTCCCTGTGACCTGCTGTGATCAAAATTTGGAGGAGTGCTGGAAAAAACAGGCAAAGTGCTGCGAGCCACAAAGGAGGACTCTGGCAGAGTCGGTCACGATGACAGAGATGTCTGTCACTGGTTGGCTCAGCCACAAGTCTCATGGCAATGGCTCAGTGTTTGGCTTTGCCTGGAGAAAGTATCCCCGGGCTAGGGAGGGACAGGAACCAGCACAGGGAGAGAATCTGTTCCGAACAGCCTCTGTTGCAAAACGGGGGGAAAAACCCAGATCCAAGCACCGGGCACCTTCATGCAAATCTCACCCTTCCCAAGCCGGTACCAGCCTCATGCTATGTGACAGCAGGAATCCTTGGAGCTCGGCTCCGCGCAGGGCTCTTCCTCCTTTGCACAACACTTCAGCCTCTCCTTAAATTTCAACATGGATTATCGGGAATTTCATATTTCATATGCCGCCGATTGAGTCAGCAGCCCTGGCTCCAGCAGGAGAATATTCCCTACCCATCCCTGGCTGCTCCCAGCGGCACATCCAAGATGCTGCTGGAGGTTTAGGCACCGTATGGATTAGCAGCTCCGCAGGGCGATAGCTGACGCTGTGCTGAAAGGCAGGATGAAGTGGGATGGAGCCAGCCCCCCCCCTGCACCAGGGCTGTGGGGCTCCTGCCACGAATCCAGGGAGCCCCAGTGGGAATGTGGAGAGGGAGACGTGCTGCAGAGCCTGGCTTTGTTCGGCTCCTTGGAAAAGGGAGAGGAATCAGCCAGTGCATGGAGAAGAGAGATGCCGGCCTGGCTGCACCAGCACCAGAGCCAGGAGAGGAGCTGACACCAGGCTGGGGTGGCACAGGGGATGGCTCCATCCCCACCACACGCTGCTTTACTACAAACTTCAGTGCGACTGTTTTGTTTGCCAAACCAAATGGGCCCCGAGCCAGCTCCTTCCAAGGCTCCCTGGGATGCTCCGCTCTACCCATCCCTCGGCAGGCGCCCAGCTCTTGCTGCGGGTTTCAGGTGTTCTGTTTGGGGTGTTTTTCCAGCTGGTGCTGGATGTCCTTGACGAGCTTCTCCGCAAAGGTGGCACCAAGTTGGAGGAGCGGGGAAACCTGCCTGCGCTGAATAGTAAAATCTGCTGGCAACACCATGGAGCTTCTCCAGATGCTGCATCTAAATATAGAGCCCTCATTTATTACCCTGCTGGCTTCTGGATTTGGTGTGAGAGGAGCCAGGACACTGCACTGATGCTCCCCCTCGCCCACAGCCGGAGACTGCCCATACACACCCAGTGCAGAAGCTCACATTGGCTTAAACAGGATGCAAAGCATAAAATAGGGCATGAACCTTCTCCCTGGGTGTCTCCTGAACAGGGAGTTTGCTGGTGAAATGCTGTGGGTCTGATTCCCCTGCTCTGCATCTCAGAAGGGTTTAGAGATGCGCTGGCATGAGCAGGTCCTGCCTGTGTGGGAAGGGATTCCCCCTGCTCCTGGCCAGAGCAGCGGTACCCAGACCACCTGGTGAAGGATGCACAGCTTCCCTGTGGCTTCCCTGCCGAGGAGAGGCAGGCACTCATCCTCACCCAAACCGGCCACCGACGCCAGCCCTCCACCCGGCTCCACTTGCTGGCTCACTGGGACTACAGGTGAGGGACTCTTTTCTGCTAAACACCGGGATTTGTCCCTCTGCTGCATATCCCAGAGGGAAGGAGACGTGCCCCAAAATTTGCTGGGGACCTGCAGCCTCCATGACACCTTGCCAAGGTTTTCCTGAGAAAACCTTTTCACCAATGGGAAATGCAGTCCTGGGGGGGGAAGGTGTTGATGCTCAGGGCAGGGCAGGCAGAGGAGGAGGATGGAGACCACGTCCTGCATGCCTAGGAGAGCACAAAATCCCACCAGGCTTGGCTGTGGGACATGGCATGAAGGCATCTGCCACGGGGCTGAGGCACGGGCAGAAGCAAGAGTGGTGAAGCCCAGGATGCCATAAAATGCTGCTGACTGCCACCCACTGCACTGCTCCCCTGGCAGCCGACCCCACGCTGCCCCACGCAGCCTCCCCACCCCGGGCCAAGCTGCATGGCCCCTTCACCTGGGGGGGTGGGACCAGCTGGGACCCCAAAGGTGCTCCTGCTAAAACCCCAGCGCTGACCCCAGCCCACAGCCCTGGCAGAGCCATCCCAGGAGATGTAGGGCTGGTGTGAGCTGCCCACAAGCCTCCTGCCTGGGCAGAGCAAGCTCCCAGGAGCTTTCCCACTGCTCTCTGGTGGGGACATTGGAGCAGGGACCCCGTGCAAGAGGCAGAAGGGGCAGGGAGCCATATGGCGATGGCTGCCACCAAACCCCAGGCTTTGTGCTGGCTGCCTGCGGCGCTATAGCTAGGAAAAGGGTAAAAAAAGGGGGATGTGCTGCGAGACAGCCCCTACCCCAGCACGGCCGGGAAGCCAGGCTGGGCCAAGGCGCCGCTGGCTGCTCCCAGCATCCATCCCCCCCACCCCGCCTCTTGGCGCCGAGTCCCATTGAGACGAGGCCAAGCAGGACGGGAACTCCAGGCATCCTGCCTCCTGCTGCCGGCGCTGCCGGCCGGCCGGTTCATGCTGGGACACCTGCTCCCCGGGTGGCCCCGCTGCCAGCAACACCAGCCATGGCCACGGCTCCTGCCCCATGGCCACAGCTCCGGCCGAAGGAAACAGCCCTCCAGCTCCCCAGACCGCCTGGCCTTTCCCCCACAGCCACCCCATGGGCCAAGCAGGAGGCTGGAAAGCATCAGGAGGGAAGGGGTTAATCCATTAATCATCCCTAATGGAGAGTGGCTGGACCCAGGGCTGATGGCACCCACAGGAACACCAGTCCTGCACCCATGCACCCCAGTATTCAGACCACACAGCGTCACCCTCCAACCAACGGGTCCTCACCCCCCATGGGGTGTCCCCGCTGCCGTGGGGGCTGCAGCAAGACTTTTGCTGCCAGTGACCCATGGGAACCCACAGTGGCACAGAGGGGAGGGAGCTGGGGCTCTGCAAGCTCATGGGGAGCCCTGTGCCCGGGAATATCCCTCAGCACAACCCTGGATAAAATGGGATATTCCCAGACTTGAAATTTCCATTCAGTCCCCACTTGAGGATCAGAGACGGGGAAAATGTTTTGACCCCTTCCCCCCAAATCTCAAATCTTCCAACCAACCTTCATGTTTTTGGAGCACGGGGAAGCCTGAAGTGGTCCAACCCTCACTGCACCCCCACGCTCGGGGTGGGCTGCCAGTCCCACGCTATGTTCCTCAGCCAGACCTTACAGATGGCAACATCCCTTCTTTTGGGGGAATGTCTGGGCTCACGATCCAGGAGCACATCAAAGAATTCCCCGTGCCTTTGGGGGCTGCTCCCCTTCTCACCCCATTCCCTGCTCAGGGACCATCCTACGTACGAAGACTTACAGCAACCCAAAAAAAAAAATACAAAACCCAAACATGATCTCTGGATGACCTCCCCGTGCTGACATCTGCTGAAGCAGCAGAGAGAGGACACACGGACGCTCTGCTTCTGCCTCCCCCCTCAGCCCCAGAGGCCTTTCCCCTGCTTTCCCCAGGCTCGCGGGGGGCATAAGCCCTTGGGCAGTAGCTGGTATTTGGGTAACAGGCCACGGAGCACTGGGGATGCAGCGCCAGGAGCATGGACGGCTGTGGCTGTCCGTCCGTCCGTCAGGGCAACAGCAGCGCATGCTCCAGCAACTCTCCCACGGCCACCAGCAAACACCCCCGGGACCCCCGAGTCCAGATGTGAGGGGCGGCAGATGGGTGAAGAGCTCAGAGGGGAGCACAGCCTGCCTGCCTGCAGCTCTGCCTTCCCTGCCTGCAGCTCTGCCCTCCCTGCCTGCAGCTCTCTGGGCTGGGGGGGCCTCCCATGGCATCACTGTTTTTTCCCCCCCCAAAGACCACAGCTTATTTTGGATGGTGACATGCTGGGTGAGGCTTTGCTGCTGCCCTGCTAGAAGGAGCCCTGTCCCTATCCCTGATGGGATGCTCTGCAACAGGCTCCATCACCCTGAACAGCTCGAGTCCCCTGGCCGTGCCTCAGTTTCCCCTCCTCGCCCTCTGGCTAACGACCCTCTCCCATCTTTCCCCCCAGGAGGATTTCACTCACACCCGCCAAGGGATTTGCAGCTATAAAGGGCTCCCTAAGTGCTAACGGTGCCCGGGAGCCGGCTGGCATCCCTCTTGGCAGACACCCAGCGCCATCCCAGAGAAACCTCTGCAAAAATCGCACCCCGTGCCTGCTGCTCCCCAGCCCCAGGTAGCCCCTCGCCCCAGCCACCGCCCCTCGCCAGGGGCACGGGTCCCACGGGAGGGAGGCAGTGCCCGGCCAGCAAGCGCAGGGGACATCCAAAGAAGGAAAGGAGCCGGAGGGATGGAGGAGCCGGCTGGGCTCCCTGGCCGGCTGGTCCATACTGTAAAAGGAGTGGGAACAGGGACTGCAAAGCTCCTGCTCCAGCGGTTTTAAGATGGCTGTGAAGCCGAGAGGAGGAGAAGGAAGAGGAGGAGGAGGAGGACTACGACGACATTAACCCTCCCGGCACTGTGCTGCAGCCAGGAGCACCGCGGTGAGGACGAATGGCAGGTTTCCTGAGGCTCCCCTTAACAGCAGATGGATCAGGGTCTCCCCCAACTCCCACCCAATAAAATGCAGCTGGTGATGCTTTCAGGACAGGCAGCGCTGAGTTGGGAGATGCTGCCCTCAGACAGGCCATGGGAGGGAGGAGGAGGAGGAGGAGGAAGAGGAGGAGGCATGTGGAGGATGCCTGCAGGAGGGAAGGGACCCTCCATGGGTGCAGGATGCTCAGCAGGGCCTCGAAGACCCCTTGAACTCGGGCTCCCTGGGAAGATGCCCTCCCCCTCATGCTGCCCCCAGCAAAGCACCCCACCAGGGGCTCAGCAGCACCACAGGGACAGGAAAGGGGCACCCATGGGTGCCACCCCTCTGGGCGTCTCCTTGTTGGCATCGCCATCCCTCCCTAGCTGCTCAGCAGCGAGCAGCAGGGCTGAGCGGTTGCTCAGCTTCCCTCCTCTTTTCCCTGTGGACATGCACGTGAATAATCACGTTTTTCCTGCTTAATGTTTTCCTTTAAAAACATCGGGCTTGGCCTTCCCTGTGCTCTTCTGTGGGACTCATCAGAGCTGCAGGAACCCAGGCACAGCGTCTGGAGAAGCAAAGGTACCGGGCACTTAACAGCAACTTCCCTTCTCCGAAATGTTTATTGGTCATTGACGTCAAGTAATTATTGAGAATTATTAATTAAGAAAGCATTTAAGCGTGTTGCTTTTGTTGAGGTTTTGGCGTTACAATTAGTTTATCGTCCAACAGGAGAAACATCAGCCTTTGCAGTTGCCTGGAGTGCAGCAAAGCGCCTATAATTAATTTCCCTTTCCGCAGCAAGCGATTTGCTGTGACCTACCTTGGGGACATGCCTTTCTCCAGGTGTGCCAACCACAACAGCTCTGGAAACACCCAGCCAAAGGGACCTCAAGAGGCCACCAGATGGGAACACCATGTCCCCTCTAGCCTGTCAGAGGCAACTACGTGTGGATAGCGGCTCTTTTCGGGAAACCATCCTGGCCACGCGCCTGGTCCCAGGGAGGGAACTGCACCGTTAATGGGGTTGAGTCCCATGGTCTCTTCAGGGCCACCCTGCCAGGCTTCTGTGCCACCCACTGCCGTGTCCCCGACTCTCATGGCACCCACCTCCCCATGCCAACGCTGGTGTCATGCTGCAAAGCATCTCGCTGCGGGTGAGAGCTCAGGCACGGTCTCATCTGCAGCCTCATGTGGTGGGCAATTTGGCACCAGACCTTGTCCCCACACATGGACACCCCTGTGATGCTCAGCCCCAAGGGCTGGGCTTGGGGTGGCCAGAAGACTGGTGGGCCAGGACAGGAGATGGCTCTTGCAGCCACCTGGGGCAGCTTGGATAACCATAGCCTCTGGGGGCTACCCCTCTCCTACCAAACAGCAGACCACCTTTCACAGGCACAGACCCCCCCTTCTATAGCGGCAACAGTACGAGCTCACCCAGAAGAGGTTGGTCCTTCCCACTTCACCCCATGCTCAGAGTGGTCTGAGGCATGAATTTTGGTGGACCCTTATTTCCTGAGCCCTCTGGCCCAAGGGAACATGACCCCACAGGGGGGCTGTGTCCCCATCTTTTACATCTCACTCTCCTCTTGCCACCTTCTCTGCTCGGCCCCATCCTTGTACCCTGTCCCCCATGGGAACACGAGTCTGGGAAGCCACCACACTCTGCCTTTGAGATGACGTGAGCCCCAAGGAGCAGCACAGCTCCTCAGCCACCAGGACAGAGGCACAAGGTCCCTCTGCCACCCCATCCCAGCCAGCTGGGCAGGCTGGGCAGCGGGACGTGGCGCACGCCGGCAGCACCAGCACGGAATAAGCTGGGCTCCACACGTGCCCAGCATGTGTGGTGGGGCTGGTCCCGGCGGGCAGCATGGGCGCCGTGTGCTGCATCTCCTGCGGCGCTGCTGCGTGCACACGCATGTCCCACGCACCTCCGCTCTGCATCTCCTGCGGCGCTGCTGCGTGCACACGCATGCCCCACGCACGCCCCCACGCACGCCTGCTCTTGCAGACCTGAGGCCAGCAGCAGCGCGGCTGCTCCAGCATCCAAACCCCCAGGCTCTGAGCAGCCGACCCCCAGGCCTGGCCGGAGGAGTGGGTGATGGCCGGGAGGCTGGCTGACCCTGCTGGAGGCTGGGCTGCCTCTTGGGATGGGGCTTGAGCATCCTGCCTCAGCCCAGGCAGAGCCCGGTGAGCCTCGGGCTGGTCCCTCCAGCAGCCATTCCTGCCTGTTCCCAGCTCTGCTGGGACACCAGGGACCCTTCCTTCCCTGGGAGAGCCGGGGTGCCAGTGGGTGGGGGAGGCTGGGGGGCTACAGAGCCCGTGTCCCCCCGAGTGGCAGTTGCAGCCTGCAAGCAGAGAGTTCCTGCAGCCCTTCCACAGAGCCGGCGATGGCAGCCCAGTTGCCCGCAGCCCTGTGTGATGCTGGGGCAGTCCCTGGCAGCCCCGGTGCCTGCACGCACCCCCAGCGTGGCTTCAGGAGGGGCCGGCAGCCCCCGCTCGGCAAGTGGGTCAGCTATATATACACGGAGCAGTCCCGGCAGCGCCGGTACCAGGCACCTTCCTGGTGCCTTGCATCATTGCCACCCTAAAAACCACAGCCTGGAGATGGGGGCTGGCTCAGCCGTGAAATGCTGTCGCGTTGCCAAAAGCGCTGATGAATCTGCTCCTTCATAGCCACGGCCCCGAGGGCTCCCAGCCCCTCTGCCCTGCTCAGCCACGGCAGCCACCACGGATGCGGGGGGACCAGGTGGGACTGACATCCGCCAGACGGATGCTCCCGGGAGGCCAGGGCCGCAGGCTGTGTGTGTACTGCTCCACATGGAGCGGGTCCCCCCGGGAGGGAGATTTCCACTTCCATTTATCGAAACCAGCAGCCCCGGCTTGCAAACACCAAGGCAACAAGCTCAAACCCCCTCGTTAAGGCTGGGCAGACACCTCCCGGGCCCGAGGCGCACAGGCATGCCCGCTCGGCAGCGTGCAGGCACGGGTTTGCCTCCTAGGGTGATGCCGAGCAGCCCCAGTGTGGCACACCAGCAGGGCAGCTTACTCCCAGTATCCCCAGTTTGCTGCACCCCAAGGCCTGGTGCCTTCCCCAGTGCAACCTGCCTCCCTCGGCTGCGCCGTTGCGGTTTGCAGGTCTGGTAAATGTGGTGCTGGAGCCCAGGAGAGCCATGGTTTGAGGTGCTTTGGGCTGCAGCCCCTTCACAGCCTTGCCGGCCCCGGGCAGGAGGAGAGGGCTGCTGTTCACTCTGCACCCCCACAAGCAGCTGGAAAAGCCCTTTGCAGCCCACAGGTCTCCAGTTGTCTGCAGTCAAACCTCACCAGCCTCTCACCCAGCCCGGAGGGTTGGTTATTAGGGAAAAAAAACACTTTAATGAGGCAGCTCGTTAAAGGCAGGAACAGATTAGCCCAGGAACCCGAGCAACTCTGTGATTGTCGAGTTCAAGAGTAGGAGAAATAAGCCTTTCCCTGGCAGTGGTAGGAGATGCTGCCTCAAAGCGGTGGGCTGAACCCATGAATCCTTAAAGCCCTTTCAAAGCCCTGCACCCTCCCGGGAGCCTGCGTGAGCTCTGAAGATGGAAGATGCTGGGAAGGGAGAACCATAGCGTGAAACCTATGAAAACACCCACTGAAACAGAAGCGGAAAATACTCCGTCCCTCATAGTCAAGTTCAGGCACTGCCTCCTCCACTGATCAAGCAAAATCCCAGCACCAGTGTGGAACTTCCAGCAGGGATGCTCCAGGGAGAAACCCTTTGGCACGACACAGCCCCACCGGACAGAAGCGCCGTGGGAGGAGAGGCAAAGGCAAGCAGAGTTCAGAGTTACAGTCACCAGAGAAAAATTAACCCTGGAAAAAAAAAATCCCTTCGCTGTTTCCCACTGCAGGGAAAGGTTTGCAGAGCATCCCTTTCCACCGCCAAACGAAAAGCTGGTGAGCGGGGGAAGTCGGGGTTACCTCAAAGCCACCCGGGTGGCAGGGAGAAGAATCGTGCCCGTGCAATGGCTGTTATGAATGGAGGTGGGAACGGTGCTGCTAAAGATAACTCGAGAACAGGTGCTATTAATACTGTACTATTAATACAGTATAGCAATACTATGGGGCTTTTTCTTTTTTTTTTTGTGCGTTCTGCAAGGCTGTCTCTGGGATTGGGGAACGCTAACGGAGCGGGCCCTGCTACAACGCCGGGGAAGGGACCGCTGGACCCCAGCAGCAGACTGATGCCCTCGAGGAAGGAGGACCAGCATCAAGCGGCCGACCGAGCCGGCCACCCGCCACCGCCGTGGCTGAGGGCGAGGATGCCGGGCGGGAGCTGCTGGCGAGGCTGCCGCCGTGCCGGTTTCCATGACGACTTCAGCACTTGGCGCGAGATGGAGATGACGGGATCAGCCAGGGAAGTAACTGAGCGGAGCTGGCGTTCTCCGTCTGCCACGGCCGGCGGCACGGCACTGCCAGCCCTGCGCGGCCGGCTGGCACAGGGTGAAGCCCTGGGAGCCTCCGGGCATCTGGGTCCCCCCTCTCCTTACAGGAGTAAGGAGACGTGTGCTGGCTGCTGGTTGTCCCTGGGAAGCGGAGCCTGCCCATCCCATTGGTCCCTCCCCAACGCCTCCATGAAAGCACATTCAGGTCCCGGCCCCCAGCCCCGTGCCAGCCAGCGCACACCCAGCACTGGGGCACCCACCTGGGATTTGTGCCCCCAGCTCTCACCCCAGCACTGCGTTTCCACTCCTGGTGAGGCTGCCTCCCTGGAGGTACCACCTCCGAGCACACACATCCCTTCGCACCCCAGTTTACGGTGTCGGGGCCAGCCGGCACAGCGGGCAGCCTGGCAGGGTGGTACCCGCCTCCCCTCTGCAGCTCAAGGAGATGCTGCAGGCAGGGGCCAAGCTGGCACCGGGGCCAGCCAAGCCCAGCACTACCAGCCTGCACCGAGACAACCCAGACCCTCACTGGCCCTCGGCCCCCCCAGAGGCTTTGCCTGGCTTCCAGGTAACCCAAGATCAAGAGCTCCAGTCAGACGTGCTCAGCCAGACCTCCATGGACACCATGGAGCAGCAGGGAACCAAACACCTGCAGCATATGACTCCCCAGCTGGCACGGTCCCCCCCCAGCCCCAAAAGCCCCCAGTGCCCAGCCGAGGAGGGGTCCCTGGGGACCGCATCCCTCGCCAAGCCATCACGTGTGGCCGCTGCGTTCCCAGGCTGCTGGTGGGGAGTGTGTGGGTCCAGGGCAGCGCAGCGGGCGGCTGGGACCCCCGGCACCCCCTCCCACCCACGCACAGCATCCTGCCGTGCGCCCTTTTATTCCAGCAGTGCAATTAGCCTTGCTGACCCCTGAAATCCTCAGCCTCTCTAAGCAGCCATGCATTAAATCCCGGATCCAAGAGTGGAAATAGACTTCGTAAAAGGCTTATGGCCCTATTTATTACATTTTACGCATGACGGAGTCCGACAGCACGGCAACAGCGCTGCGGTTGGCACTGGCTCTGCCTCCGCGCCGAGGCAGACGGACAGACGGACAGGCAGGGGCTGGAGCGGGCAGCAGCGCCTTGGCGGGTGTCTCCTCCTGGCCGGGCTTGGGTTGCCAGCTGAGTGCTCCCTCAGATGCAGGCAGGCAGGGATATCGATCTAGCTGAAAGCTAACACCGCTCTTGGGGCTGGGTAACCGTATCTGCCGCACATTTGTATTCCTTGGAGCAGGGCGGGAGGGCTGCAGCCATCTGCCGGAGCGGCTCGGGGATCCTGGGGACGTGGAGAGCCCTCCAGCCCATTCTCCAGCACTGCCTCCTCCCATTTCAATGCGCAGCCTTTACCTTCTCTATTTCACCTCCACCTTGCTTAGGGCCAAACCACGCAGATCTGAGGAGAACATCACCAAAACGGCAGGGTCCTCCGTTCAGACCCAGGGCCACCTCCACCCAGCAGGGTCTGGTGGGGCTGCCAGGTCCCTGCCTGGTGATGAGAGATGAGGGGCCATGGTGCAAGGTTGTACAAGGGCACCGTGTGAAGCCAGCGTGCACGTGTTCACCAACACCTCCCCGGGGGTCCCACTGCTTAGCCAGGTGGCTCCTGCCCTAGTGGAGCCTTCATGCCAGGGTGAGGTGGTAGGAGGCTGCGCAGCTCCGAGGTGAGGGGCAGGGATGGGCAGCAGGCAGACGGGGAGGTATTCAGACATGCCTGCACCCGCAAGCCATGGTGCGCAGAGGAAGCAACGAGAAGAGCACAGAGATGAAGGCTCAAATATCAGCAAACACAGGGAATCCTCCTGCAGGTCTCCATCAGGGACACAAGACAGATCAGGGAGCCCCTGCAGCAGCACCGGGCAGCCAGGCTCTCACTGCCAGCACTGCAAAATGGGGAGGAGCAGAGGGGGCACACAATGGTGTCCCCTCCATGCACTTATAAATAGCTGCTGCAGAGACTCAAGCAGCACACCATGTGCTCCGTGATCCAAGTCCCTGGGATACTGGCACACACAGACACAAACAGCAGCTTCCTGCTTCCTCAGAAAGAACCCACCGCACCCTCGTCACAGGGCAGTCAGAGATGTCAAGGAACAAGAGCACCCCTGAGATACTCTGTTTCCATCAAACTTTTGTGCAATGTGTGAGCCTTGCTGATCCCAGGTGGTACAAGAGTCATCGAATCATAGAATGGTTTGGGTTGGAAGGGACTTTAAAGATCATCGAGTTCCAACCCCCCTGCCATGGGCAGGGACACCTCCCACTAGAGCAGCTTGCTCAAAGCCCCATCCAGCCTGGCCTTAAACCAGGGATGGGGCATCCACAGCTTCTCTGGGCAACCTGTTCCAGTGTCTCACCACCCTCACAGTGAAAAATTTCTTCCTGATATCTAATCTAAGTCTACCCTCTTCCAGTTTAAAGCCATTACACACCCTTGTAAAAAGTCCCTCTCCAGCTTTCTTGTAGGCCTCCTTCAGATATTGGAAGGCTGCTATAAGGTCTCCCTGGAGCCCACCAAGCCACGTGGGCAAGCTAGTGAGGAGGTCAGACCACTCAGGCAAACCCATCTCTTGTGCTCACTCTGAAGGCAATGAGGGGTGTTGCATCAAGAAGCGGAAGGGGGTCCATGGGTTGTCCACAGTGCCATGCAGCTGACTGGGTCTTGGCCATGCATAGGGGTCCCAGTGCCCATGAGGGTGGGGAGTTATGTCCCTGGGAAGGGGAAATGGCACCTGTGGGGCGTCCCCCAGCTCAGCAGTTCAAAAGGTTGGTCCCACATCTTTCACTAGAAGAGCTCAAAGGACTTTGATGCCTGTGGTGCCCACACACCTAAGGGCAGAAGGACCTTCGCACTTCCTTGCCTTTCTGCCCAACCCCACATCATAGTGGTGGCTCTGCTCCAAGAGCCCTGAACGATCACCTTGAGGTGCCGCAGCCCCACGGGGTCCTTTGGCAGGGCAGGACCCGGAGGGTTCACCCCATAGCTCAGCTCTGCTCCTGTGCTTCGGAGCACGGCTCCTTCCTCCAAGGGGAGGCAACGGCATGTTAGCAAACAGCGTGTTTGGGCATAGATGGGCTCTGGCCTCAAAAGGCATCGAGGCATTTAGAGAAAAACCTGCAGTTTGCATCTCAGCAGGTTCCTGCTGCCCCACCGGCCTGTGCAGCCCCATCTCTGCTGCGAGCTCCTCGCTGCCCCGGGATGGCTGCAAGCCCTCCCTGCTAACGGCAGCGGAACAGCCCTCTTGGCTTGATTGAAAGAGGCTTAAACTCACCCCAAAACCCGTCCACAAAGGTCCCATACCCGCCAGGGCACTCACAGGCTAATCCTCCCTCCGGAGCAGCTGCTATATTTAGGTATCTAAATGCAACAGAGCGGCTCTTTCCAAAAAAGAGTTAGTTTGGGTTACATAAATACCGAGAGAAAGTTGAAAGCTGTGTTTCCAGGTCCTTGCACGGCCATAAAAGCCAGCAGCAGAGACGGGGACAGTCTCCCCCCAATAATCTGCCTTTCATTTATTTTCGACTCAGCTGGACGTGGTTTCCAGCTCCTCTGGACAGATGGGCAGCAGGCGAGGGGTGCAAGCTGAGACGAGGGAGCCTGGAGTGGACCCTCAGGGGCAGGTCCTGGTCACTGTGGGGAGGCAGCGGCGTGGGGGCTGTTGGTGCACCCCATCCCAGGAGGGCTAACACAGGAAGGGAGAAGCCATCGCTGCAGGCAGGCCAGGCAGCACAACAACAGCATGGCCAGGAGGACTCAACAGAAGGACATCAACTGAGCAGCTCCAGCCCTCCCCACCAGTGCCTGTCCTAACAACCCCCCCCTCCCCAGCAACATCCCTCCCCGCTCGGTGCCCAACTTCCTTCCTCCTGCACCCACTTCCACATCCCGCAGCCTCTGGTCCCACAATGGGAGGAGATGTGTGTGCAGGAGCCTGCCCAAGCACGAGCGTGTCCTGCACAACTAGGTCTGCTCACCCCGAGCCCCGGGGCTGCAGGGCAGGGGTGGCCCCTGCTCCCCAGCTCCGCTGCTGGTACGAGCTGGGGAGGAGGGTTGGTTGCTGGTCATCAGCAAAGCCACGTCCCCACCGGAGCTGGGTGACAACATGCACCACAAGGGTTTCTGGGGACATGTACCACATGCTTTCATTTTCAGAATATATATAAATAGACATACTTATTCCTTCCTAAAAGGACATGGCCACAAAAAAACCCCCAAAAAACGCAGCTCAAATACCATCCAACCTTTCAGCCTGAGAAAACCAGAGAACCGCACAGTTCTCACAGGCTTGAGCTCTGTTACCTGGGAAATGGGTTTCAGCACCCAAAACCCACATGCTCCAGCCTCCCGGGGGGGCCCACACAGAGACAGAAACTTCCTTTTTAAGAAAACCATTTGCAGTTTTTTTTTTTTCCTTTTCATTATTAGCAGGGTTAGGTCGTGACTATCTGTGTGCACGCTTGCTCGCGAGGAGGAACGATGCCGGTTGGTTTAAATCTCCAGCTCTGCAGAGCTCTGGGGTTTATGCTCTTCAAAGGAAGGTTTAAAAATCCTCCCGTCGTTAAGATGCCGGGAGGCGGCTCGGAGCCACACACACCTCGTGCAGGCAGGGCTGCAGGCCCCGGAGCAGAGGGGCAAAGGAAAGGGGCTATGCAGCCGCCGTTTCGAGGGAGCCAAGGGGAATGCAAAGTTGAATTAGCTGAAAGCCAAGGGCCATGGAAGTTGCAAAGGTTCACAGCGGCGAGGCCGTGCTGTGCCAGTCCCGGGAAATCAGGAGAGAGGGACTTGAGTGGGAACAAAGTCCCTCCCCGCATTGCTGGGTGCCAGATGAGCAACCTCTGTGTGGCACTGCCAGCTCGCCTGCTACGAGCCACCACACAGCCCCCGTGTCCTGCCCTGCCCTCTGCCAGTGCTGCCAGCCGGCAGGCAGGCACCGACCCCCCCGGCACACCGCTCCGAGCCTGGGGAGCGCAGGGACTGCCCGGGACAACTGTGAGGAGCCAAAGGACAGAGGCCACCACAGCCCCGCGCCCACCGGTGCTGGCACGGGATGCTGGCAGAGGAGAAGCCAGAGCCTGCCCCTGCTTTGATCTTCAAGGGGAGCTGTGTGAGCGCGATGGTTAACACCTCCAGCTCCTCGGTGTTACCCGGGCGGGTGTAAAACCATCCCCCTGGCTGCAATCAGTGCTGCTCTTTGCTCTAACCCAGCCCGGCTGCTGCGGGGCCGGCTGGAGCTCAGTCTCGTGTGCGTGCAAAGGGTCACAGCAGTGTCCCGCTGGGATGTTTCCTGAAACACTCCACAGCTACATTTGCACTTTCCTCAATAGAAAAACATAACCTAACTCGCTCCTTTCTAGGCACTTTGGCTAAAAACGAAGGGAAAAAGGGCTCAGCCAGAAGGCTGCCCAGGCTGGGGGACAGGGACCACATCCCCTGCTCCCAGCAGCAGCTCCCCTGTGCCGAGGGACAGCTGGGGCTGTTCTGGCAGCGGGTCCCCTCGTGGCAGGACAACCAGGTCCCCAGCTGTCACTTGCAGGCGGCGAAACCTGCGGTCCCCCCCTCATCCGGGCAGGAGGGAGGGGGAGAAACATGATTAGAGGCAGCTGGGCTTCCTTCCGTCCGCAGGGCGCAGCCGGCCGGCCCAGCGCGCTGCCGCTCGGCCTGCGCCGGGATGCTCTGCCCTCTCCCCTCCATCCCCCCCCGCCACAGGATTTCCTTGCTCTTGATGTGCACGAAAATTAGGAAATGAGGGTTCCTCGGGGACTAGGCGGGGAAGGCAGCTTTTGGCAGGGGGAAAAAGATGACACTTCCCACCCCCCTCGCCCCGCCGCCCCACACGCCGGGGTAGGACGGGGTCCTGCAGCCCCCCCACACAAAGGCCGGGGAAGCAGAAGCGACAGCAGTGATGAACTCGCCGCAAACTGAAAGAGGAAGGGGGCAGCCCGGCCATTGGTGCGGGCGCAGCAGAAGGGGCCGTTGGGGCCGGCGTGGTCCCTGCCGCTGCAGGCAGCCACCGCAGGGCGCAGAAGCGGCGCAGAGGAAGAATTCAGAAAATGCATCTCAGTAAAGATACGCTGCCCTGCAACCGTAGTCGCTGCAAGAGCTCCAGGCACTCGTTTTATCCTCCGCCACCTCAGCAGAAAAACATCCATATAAAGCATGTACCGCTCCGTCCCAGGGGAGGGGAGAAGTGTCACATCAGCCCTCCTGGCACGCCGGGGTCTCTCCTGCTGCAGCCCCCATCACACAGGCTCCCCCCCACCAAGGGCAGAGGCATCCTGCTCCCAGCTGCCAGGAAAAATGCCCTCCTGTGGGCTGCCTGGGTGGGCAGGGTGCTATGGGAGGGGTGGGTGCTCATGGGAGGGTATAAAAAGCTCCTGTGATACTTCAGCAGGATCCTCATTGTGCTCCCGAGGTGCGTGGCACTGAGGAGCATCCTCCCCCACACAGCCCTCCTGGCTCACAGGTAGGGGGAGGCACCCAGCACCCACCGGCTTCGCCTGGGGACAGCAGGGATGTGAGATAAGCAAAGCATTTTGCCTAAGCCCCACACTGCGCCCGGGAGCCGGCTGCGATCAAAGGTTAGTCTGGCTACTGGATGGGGCCATGCGAAGGAGCCCCCCGGGCTGCCACAAGTCTCCACACCCCCCACCAGCAGATACCAGACTTGCCGCATGGGGAACCCCTCCCCGGGGGGTTTCCAGCTCTTACAGGGCCAAAGGAGATCTCCAGCTTTTATTTTTCCTTGCCTTAATTCTGAACTGCACGGGTTTAACGTAGCAATTAGCAGCAGCTCACCCCTGGGGAGGTGCAGGGAGACGGAGCAGGGTAAGGACAGGACCCTGAGCGCAGCCAGGTCTGTGCAAAGTCCTTCGGCATTTCTTGGAAGCTCCCGTTATTAAAAAAAAAAAACCACAATAAATAAACAAACAATAAATTGTGAGCCAGAGCTCAGGTAAAGTACTGAAGAGCAGAACAGCCGAGCGATAAGGGAAGGGAAACACATTGGCTGGACCACCACTGGGTGCCCATGGACCGGCTGCCCCTGGAAGTAGGTCATTACCTCACCTGACCACCCACCCCATTAACTTCAACCTTTACTCTCTGGCTCGTTACTACAAGTGGAGGCAGCTTAAAGCATCCCCTTCCAGGGGCTGGCAGGAGGGTGGTTGGCCAGGGGGATGGTGGGAACCTGCCCACCCCAGGCAGGGAGGGGAGCCGGTTGCCCGCTCTGGGGGTGCGGGTAAGGGGCTGCCCCAGCCCGTGCCCACCACCCCCCGGGAAGGACGAGTGCCACGTGGCTGGGACGGTGGCGGTTGGCCCGGCACGGCCGCGCTGGCAGCGGCTGCCACAGCGCGTACAAAGTTCCCCCTCTGCTAAATCACTTGAGGCTGCCAAGCAGTCACGAGAAATATAAGCCCCGCGCGGGGTTGCCATGGAGCGGGGCTCGGCTGCGGGAGCCCGACGCCGATTCCTTCGGCAAAGGGGTTTGCCAGCCAAGGCCCCGCAGGCATCTCGTGTCCCCGGCTCCTCGGTGGTGGCCAGGGAGCACAACACGCGTGTTCCCGAGCGCTGCCTTATCTCTGGGGACAGCCCTTCCCCAGCAGAGCCAGGGCCCCCCCCCGTGCTGGAGAGCCCCTCGGAGCGCCCTGCGGGGACGGTGTCCCTCACCCCGGTGACGCCATCTCCCCGAGGCCATGGGCAGGCAGAAGGAGCGGTGGCTTTGGTGGCGTTCGCCCCGCAGGCAGCGAAGGCACAGGCTGTCCCCACGCCACCGCCTCTGTCCCAGCTGGATGGGTGACATCCCTGGGCTCCCGTGGGTGCTGGCACGTGGTGGCCAGGGGAGAACATGCCCTTGTTGGCACTCTGCCTGCCGGAACACGGACACGGGACTCTGCCACGAGCCAGCCCCCGACCCCAGCAAGAGAAATCTCAGACCCTGGAGGGCTCTCACGCCTCCAGACCAAATGGCACACAGCAAATGGCCTGCCAGGAGCCAGCCCACAGCCTCCCTGTCTCCAGCCTCGTGCTGGGGACCACGGGACCCGTTCCCCAGAGCCAGGAAGGGGTTTGGGGCAGGAAGGGCATCCCCCAGGCATTTTTCACTGGACAAGCGACAGCGCTGAAGTGCCGGAGCAAGTGGGGTTTCTAACTACAAAGAGGCTTTTGACATTGGAAAGGTTAATGTGGGAGAGAGATCCGTCTCCTTCACAAAGCTCCCTTTGCTGGAGGCACTAGGTTAAGACCTTAATTATTCACCTGTTGGAGATGTGCCTTTCCATTACGGCATGAGACCGGGGCAGGGATGTGCAGGCAGGAGGGAGGAAAGCCCACGGCGTGGGGTAGCCCCGGAGCCTGGCCAGTGTGGGGAGCACCAGGGGGGTCTGTCAAAAGCCAGGGGGTGAATGCAGGCGGGTGTTCGAGGAGGCTCTCCCCAAGGGACCAGATTTCAGACTAGCCCTCCTTTCCCCCCGCTGCTGCTCCCTCCCTCTGCTCTCTCCCAGCTGGGAGCTCAGCAGCACGCCACGCTCACCATCTCCCCCAGCCACGGCTGCTGGCACCCCCAGCATCCACCACCCCCCACCTCACAAACTGCCACCCTCAGTAACAGCCCCACCGCGCCACAGCAGGGCCGCCCCGGGAGGGCGAGGGGGGTCTCCATCCCCAAGGATGCTGCAGCCCATCACCCCAAGCTGCAGCAATGCAGCCGGGCTGAGGATAACACTCCACACAGGCCCTCGGGCTGTCTCAGACATCCGGACTCCCCCCCCCCAAAAATCTCCAAGAGACAAGCCGCAGAAAAAGCAGAATATCCGTCTGCTCACCGAGGACTATAAAATTAGGGATGCATCTCCACCTCGTTACTAACAGCAGTAACCCACCCCATGGATCGCTTTTTCACCGAGGGCTTCACTGTGCCTCCTGCTCTCACCGGTGGATTAGGCTGTTACCAGGAGGCTGAGAAGTTAAAGAGGGAATATTGTATTTCAGTTAATGTGATCTTTAAGCGGCTCTCCAAGAAGCAGCCTGGGTTTGGGTTGGTTTTTTATCCCCCTGCTGCACTTTGTTTGGGGTTTTTAAACAAATCGAAGCGTAAAGAGTCAAACTGCTCCTGCCTCTGGCGGGGATGCTGAGAGTCGCCGGCTGCTCTGCGCCGTCCTGGGCAGAGCTGCCTGGCTGCACTCTCCAGCGCCTGGTGCCAGCAGACCAACCAGCTACAACCAGCTTCAGACCCCTCAGCGGCACGGAGTTGCACAAAACGGATCAAGCGGGCCCAGAAATGACACATTTTGAGTTGTAGCAAAACAAAATCATCTCTTTTTTTGGTTTTTTGTTGTTTGTTTTTTTTTCTGTTGCTGTTAAAAAGGGAAAAGGAGTTGGCAGGAGAAAGGCAGATTCCAAGTGAAGAACCCTGATTTTCTTTCTGTAGCAATGCAGGTGCCACGTGAATCATCGCTGTCCTCGATATGTAAATAGAGGTTAGCAGGCATCCTCAGCACAAGCCCATATAACTAAGGGACTGATGCGAATACCCACGTCAAACCTGCACCATCCATCTCCCCAACAGCCCTCCCAAGGATTCCTCCGCCGGAGAGGAAGGGATCTCCTGGCACCTGCACGCACCCAGCTGCGCCTTTCTCCAAACCTACTGCGAAAGCAAGGACTGGGGAGGAGCGAGCGTTGGGGGGAGAGGAGGAGAGTCAGAGTTCCTCAAGATTTCCACGAAGGAAATGGCTAATATTCGTGATCTCATGGCCTCCTGACACTGTAGCCTCTCAGGATAATCTGATCTTGTGGTGGAGCGCCGGGGACTTTGCGGAAGCAGCTTTGGGGCTTCATTGAGAAGTCGGTAACCCAGTTGTAAGCAGCGGCTGGTACAGTAGTACTGGGGAGAGACGTCAGCGGCCAGCCCGGGACCGCCTCCCGCTCCGAGTTATAAAGCGGGCATGTGACAGCAGCCAGGGCTGGAGCCTTCCCCGCAGTTTCATCACAGGTTAAGGTACAAGCACAACACGCGCCTACAACTTCAAGGCGTTTCTTAAGCAAATGCATGCAAATCATAGCTGGGGGGGGGCTTTTTTTTTTTTTCTCCTTTTATTTATTTTTTTTCTTTTTCTTTTTGTCTTTTCGCCTTTAACCCCTCCGCGCACGTGGGGGCAGAGAGGAAATGCAATTTTCAGAAGCAGGCATGGGGCAGGAGAGCGAAGGCAGGCTGCACGCTGCTGCCCAGGGACCCTGCAGCATGGCCACCAAGATCCCTTTGCTGCTCTTCACATCACACCCCCACAGCCATCAGCCTACCACTACCTCTGTGCGCTACCTGCTCTGCTCCCTCCAACACAGAGCAGTGTGGGAGAGGGGGAGAAAAAAGAGAGCTCCAGCACAGCAAGCCGTATTTTTAAGAGAAGCCATAAAAATGGTCTTATTTCACCACAGGCCATTTCGCAGTCCCCAGTTGTGCAGGGGATGCTCACAACATGGTGGTGGTTTTGCGCCAGAGAAAGATGACGATTCTCAGGATTTTTTTTCCCCCTCCTTAGCAGTCCCTTTCTGGAATAAGGTCCCTAAACTGGCATGTCAAACGCTGACCAAGAAAGCAAAATGAAACAAGCCTTGAGATGCGCGCTGCAATCACGGCAGCTCCTCATCTCACCTCGAGCACGCGGAGAACAGGCCGGTTATTGCAGGGAAGTGGAGCCAAGGAACTTTCACCTGCCCAGGGAGCAAGGGGGCTGGGGGGAGCCGCAGCCGTACCGCCCGGGGATGGCATCCCACACAACCCGCCTCCTCCCCTCTCCAGCCCACCAGTTCCCCCAGCAATAATAAATCCCTCCAAATCAGAAAAACGCGAACCGCTTCCAAAATCTTCTCGGCCCACTTCTCACCCTTCCTGACCCTTCTGCTGTAATCAACCTGTCAGCAGCTCTTCGTTAGCAACCCAAGCTCCCGCCTCCCCCTTGCTCTGCCCCCAGCAAACCGCCCGGGTCCCCTGCCAAGCCGGAGCACTCCGGAGCTGGTGCATGCGAGGAGAGAGGCGCCGGGACTACATCAATCTAGCTGGTGGCAAGACCTGCCTGGTTCTGTCTGGCACACGCACCAGGGGCAAATCTGATTTGCCGAGTCTTGAGACCTTATTTGTTTTGAACCCAAACAGCAGGATTAGTCCCCCCCGTCCTGTTCCCGGCGCACACGCTCCCGCTGTTTGCAATCCCGGCGCTAAACTGGTGGAGAGAGCAAGGGTTGGGATGAATGTGCTAGCTTCACAATCGAAGCTATTTTGTAATCCCTGGTTATGAAAGTGAAGGGCTGGAGGGATGATATATAACTACAGAAAACTCTTCCCACTTGCACCAGCCTCATCAATCCGACTGGGAAATGCGCGGTTGTGCTCCAAATCGGTCACGGCTCTTTGCTACTGCCCGGCTTATTGTATAGCGCTTCCCTTCCACCCCCCAAAATGGAAAAGCATGCAAAGCCCTATAGCCAGCACGGCTCGCTCTCGTGATCGTGCGGGAGCTGCCAAGGAGCCTTAATCTGATTTTAATCCCCAGCTCCGTCCAAAAGGGAGCTCCATCCACATTTTGGAGCCGCTGACTCGCAGCACCGAGACACCCAGCAGCTTCCCCGTGGGACACCCACCTACTCTGGGTGCCCACTGTAATGTGTACCTTAAAGTTCCAGCATATACAAATGGGGGCACCCAACACCACAGAGCACTGCTCAGCAGACCCTAGCGGTCCCCAGCAGTCCCCAAGTTCAGATATATAGACCCTGAGTGCAGTGTGTTGGGCTGGGGGTCACATCCAGGCTTGGTGGGTTGGGGGGGACACATATCTGCAGTTGCAAAGTGTCCCCCGAGGCTTGCAGCCACGTGTGGGGCACAAGCAGCTTCCCTGCAGGACACCCACTCACCGCGGGCACCCACCGGAATGTGTACCTTAAAGTTGCCGTGCTTAAAAGTGGGGGCACCCGGCGCCACAGCAGTCCCTAGAGCACCCCAAGTTCAGATATATAGACCTTGAGTGTAGTGTGTTGGGCTGGGGGTCACATCCAGACTGGTTGAGTTGGGGGGACACATATCTGCAGTTGCAGAGTGTCCCCCAGGGCTTGCAGCCATGTGTGGGGCACAAGCAGCTTCCCCGTGGGACACCCACCTACTCTGGGTGCCCACTGTAATGTGTACCTTAAAGTTCCAGCATATACAAATGGGGGCACCCAACACCACAGAGCACTGCTCAGCAGACCCTAGCGGTCCCCAGCAGTCCCCAAGTTCAGATATATAGACCCTGAGTGCAGTGTGTTGGGCTGGGGGTCACATCCAGGCTTGGTGGGTTGGGGGGGACACATATCTGCAGTTGCAAAGTGTCCCCCGAGGCTTGCAGCCACGTGTGGGGCACAAGCAGCTTCCCTGCAGGACACCCACTCACCGCGGGCACCCACCGGAATGTGTACCTTAAAGTTGCCGTGCTTAAAAGTGGGGGCACCCGGCGCCACAGCAGTCCCTAGAGCACCCCAAGTTCAGATATATAGACCTTGAGTGTAGTGTGTTGGGCTGGGGGTCACATCCAGACTGGTTGAGTTGGGGGGACACATATCTGCAGTTGCAGAGTGTCCCCCAGGGCTTGCAGCCATGTGTGGGGCACAAGCAGCTTCCCCGTGGGACACCCACCTACTCTGGGTGCCCACTGTAATGTGTACCTTAAAGTTCCAGCATATACAAATGGGGGCACCCAACACCACAGAGCACTGCTCAGCAGACCCTAGCGGTCCCCAGCAGTCCCCAAGTTCAGATATATAGACCCTGAGTGCAGTGTGTTGGGCTGGGGGTCACATCCAGGCTTGGTGGGTTGGGGGGGACACATATCTGCAGTTGCAAAGTGTCCCCCGAGGCTTGCAGCCACGTGTGGGGCACAAGCAGCTTCCCTGCAGGACACCCACTCACCGCGGGCACCCACCGGAATGTGTACCTTAAAGTTCCCGTGCTTAAAAGTGGGGGCACCCGGCGCCACAGCAGTCCCTAGAGCACCCCAAGTTCAGATATATAGACCTTGAGTGTAGTGTGTTGGGCTGGGGGTCACATCCAGACTGGTTGAGTTGGGGGGACACATATCTGCAGTTGCAGAGTGTCCCCCAGGGCTTGCAGCCATGTGTGGGGCACAAGCAGCTTCCCCGTGGGACACCCACCTACTCTGGGTGCCCACTGTAATGTGTACCTTAAAGTTCCAGCATATACAAATGGGGGCACCCAACACCACAGAGCACTGCTCAGCAGACCCTAGCGGTCCCCAGCAGTCCCCAAGTTCAGATATATAGACCCTGAGTGCAGTGTGTTGGGCTGGGGGTCACATCCAGGCTTGGTGGGTTGGGGGGGACACATATCTGCAGTTGCAAAGTGTCCCCCGAGGCTTGCAGCCACGTGTGGGGCACAAGCAGCTTCCCTGCAGGACACCCACTCACCGCGGGCACCCACCGGAATGTGTACCTTAAAGTTCCCGTGCTTAAAAGTGGGGGCACCCGGCACCACAGAGCACTGCTCAGCAGACCGTAGCGGTCCCCAGCAGTCCCCAAGTTCAGATATATAGACCCTGAGTGTAGTGTGTTGGGCTGGGGGTCACATTCAGACGTGGCAGGTTGGGGGAGACACACATCTGATATTGCAAAATGTCCCCTGGGGACAGCAGCTTCCCATGGAACACCCACCCACCCCAGGAGTCCACTGGAATGTGTACCTTAAAGTTCCCGTGCTTAAAAGTGCGGGCACCCAGTGCCACAGCAGTCCCTAGAGCACCCCGAGTTCGGATATATAGACCCTGAGTGCAGCATGTTGGGCTGGGGGTCACATCCAGACTCAGTGGGTTCAGGGGGACACACACATCTGCAGTTGTGTGCAGGGCCTGCAGCCATGTGTGGGGCACAAGCAGCTTCCACGCATTCACTCATTAAGCATCGCTGTGCACACCTGAGACTCATAGAATGGTTAGAGTTGGAAGGGACCTTAAATTTAAGATCATCGAGTTCCAACCCCCCTCCTATGTGCAGGGACACCTCCCACCAGACCAGGTTGCTCAAAGCCCCATCCAGCCTGGCCTTGAACTCCTCCAGGGATGGGGCATGCCAGCCCTTAAAAGTGAAGGCACCCAGCACCACCGGGCACTACTCAACAGTCCCTAGACCACCCCATTAAGATATATAGCCTGAGTGCAGTGCATTGGGCTGAGGGTCACAATGGGGGGACACCCAAGGTTGCAGAATGCCCCGTGGGGCTTGCAGCCACACATGGGACACAATCACCTTCCCCCAGGACATGCACCTACCCAGAGCACCCGCTTTAAGCAGTGCCATGCACACCTTGTAAGTGCCAGCCCTTAAGATCGGGGGCACTCAGCATCACCAGGCACCGCTCAAGGGTCCCTAGGTCACCCCCAGTTGAGATCCGCAGACCCTGGGGGCAGCCTGTCGGGCCCGTGGTCACATCCAGGCTCGGTGGGTCTGCTGTGGGATGGGGCCAGGTGGCTGAGAGCAAAGAGTGACAAGGAGAGAAAAGTCTTCAGATTTTGTCTCGATGCTCATCCCGCCGTTGCTGCGAGCGTCTCGATGTCACGCACGCCAATTTTCTGTCTGGGGTTTTGAGGCGTGCGCTAAAAGCCCTTTCAGAAATAATTAATGACGGGACCAAAAATCTCATGAATGTTCTATTTACTTACCCGTAGCAATTACATGGGAAAGAGCAGGGCTTGGCGCTGCAGCCGGAATTAGCTGATACACAACCCACCGAGTGGCAACACCTGCAGCCTAATGGCTCCAGATCCTCAGATCCCCTCAGACGGCTCAGAGGGGGCTGTGGGATGCTTGGTGCATAACCAGCTGATGAAGCAAAGCCCTGTGGAACCATCCAGGTGGAGAGCACTGCTCTGACGGGTGAACAGAGGTGATTCTTCCCCTGGTAGGCAAGGCTTGCTGCCTCTCCACGGTCTTGCCTGGCTTTTCTTTCAAAGGCAGAGTGCTGAGATGGTTACCCAAAGCACTTTTCAAGCTGCTCCACCAGCAATGAAACTTCTCTTCCCCTTGGGTGGGAGGTCTGGGCCCAGGGATGGGGGGGACCAGGACGCACAGCTGCAGCTCACCGGGCTGCGGTGCAGGGGAAGGAAGGGCCCGGGGAAGGAAATCACCTTCCTCTGGGGAATGTGCAATTCCTTGCAGACCGAGACTCAAATTCCCAGCTGACCCTGCTGGCCGGTGACCCAGAGTGAGTTCCCCCCCTCCCTGGTCCCTCCTCTGCAGAAGATGCATCGCCATGGAGAGAGGAGCTGAGAACAGGAGGGATGTTTGCCCCCCGTGTCAGGGGAAGCAGCAGGGCTGGAAGGCCTCACCATAAAAGCGGTCTTTTGGGAGGAATTTGTTGCACAAAAGGCGAGGTTCTTGCTTGAGTATCTCGTGATTTCCTTTATACCAGTTGTACTCAAATAGGAAGTAACCATTAATGGGAATTACTTGTGAAATTGTGTTATAAAATCAAGCCATGCACAGCCAGGAAAACACCTTTTCCCTTCTGGTGTATGTGCAAGCACAGCTCCTCCTGTCTCCTTGAAGATGAGCCCTTTCCAGTCCCCAGCTGCGGGGCCGTGGGGTGCCCACCCCGGCAGCGGTGACCCACACGGTGGGCTCGGCCGAGCAGCCCAGAGGCACTGGAGGAGCACCAGGAAAGCAGAGCCCAGCCTGCCCTGCCCTGCCCCATTTCTCCTCTGGATAGAGACGGGTTAGGGCTTCTTTCAGCCAAGCGGGCAAAACGGGATGGGATGTTGGGGTCAGGCTGCCCTCGTGCCAGGAGGGGACCAGAGGACAGCAGAGATGGAGCGAAACGGGGGCATCTCAGAGGGGTGGACTTGCTGCTGCTGCTGGGTATCTGTGGGATCCCAGAGGACGAAGTGCAGCTGCTCACGTGGCTGCAAGTCGGTGTTAACATGTTCCGACTTCTGCTCCTGACTGCTCTGGACTTTTGCACAGTCCAAGCGTTTTTCTGTGCCTTTTGGGTTTTTTAACCGATGAAACAGAGATCACACCACTTCCCTCTGCCCTGGGGCTTCTGGGGGGATTCGTTGAATAAAAAGGGCTTCGAAAGCACCGGGAGAGAGGCAAAGGAGGACAAGATGTTATAGCTGGTATTGTCTCCACCTCCTTAGAAGTCAGTCATGTGGCAACCTCAGAAATACCCACGGTGGGTAGAGAGGGCGTCCGACCCGCGGTACTTCAGTGCCACGGTGTGAACGGGCCGTCACAGAATCACAGAATCACAGAATCATCTAGGCTGGAAGAGACCCTCGGGATCATCAAGTCCAACTACCTACCCTACTCTAAAGTTCTCCCCTACACCATATCCCCCAACACCACATGTAAACGGTTCTTAAACACATCCAGGGATGGCGACTCAACCACCTCCCTGGGCAGCCTATTCCAATGCCCGACCACTCTCTCTGTGAAGAATTGTTTCCTAATGTCCAGTCTAAACCTACCCTGGTGCAACTTGAACCCATTACCCCTTGTCCTATCATCTGTAACTTGGGAGAAGAGACCGACCCCCATCTCTCTACACCCTCCTTTCAGGGAGTTGTAGAGAGCAATAAGGTCTCCCCTCAGTCTCCTCTTCCCCAGATGAATAACCCCAGCTCCCTCAGCCTCTCCTCATAAGACTTACTCTCCAGACCCCTCACCAGCTTCATTGCCCTATTCAAATTATTCAAGATACAAACTAAGTGAACCTTACATCATACTATAAACAAAGCCCTGACTTTAAATCCACAAAAGCCATGTATTCAGGCCAGGTTCTGATCCGAGTCAGACTGAGCCCCCCGCCTCTCTACACCCTCCTTTCAGGGAGTTGGAGAGAACGATAAGGTCTCCCCTCAGCCTCCTTTTCTCCAGACTGAACAACCCCAGCTCCCTCAGCCTCTCCTCATAAGACTTACTCTCCAGACCCCTCACAAGCTTCATTGCCCTTCTCTGGACCCGCTCCAGCACCTCAATGTCTTTCTTGTTCTTCACATTCCCCACGTCCACCCTTCTTCTCTCAGAGCCACCTCAGTTTGGCAAAGAGCTCAGGACTTTCCTCCTACACCAGAACCTCACCTTCCTGAGAGCTGCCGGAGCTCCGGCTTCTGCTGCTTTTTGGAGTTATATGTACTCAAAGGGGTGTCAGCCAGAGTGGGGCAGAACCGAGCCCCCCCTCCCCGTGCCCTCCCCTCGCCCGCTGGCCCTGGCTGAGCCGTCCGGCCCCGGCGGCACCGCGCCGGCGCTGCAGCCAGCCTCGGCAACACGATGCTGAGCCCGGAGGGGCTGGGGATAATGTTACCAAGGTAAAATATAACAGGAAAAGTCTGCAAATGCCCTTTCGAAAACAGCGAGCGAGCGAGTAATGTCATTAGGCCAGCGGTCAGGAGGGGACAGGGTTTGAAGGTACCCTTAGCCTACCAAAGGCCAAATGCGGGGCAGGGGCAGGAGCCAATGAGCGGGGCTGGAGAGGAGACACCCCGCACTGTGCAAACTCCCGCCTTGGGTTTCGCGTTGCAGCTGCCCCTGTTTGTGGATGAGAAAATGTTGTAAGGACCGGGCAGCGCCAGCAGTGAGAGGCAGCGGCACATGGGGCTCCTCTGAGTTACAACATCCCCAGCCCCCGGCGGGTCCTCGCCAGCCCCCCGTCTTGTGTCACTCTCTCCTGGGCACTAAAATTAAATGCAGCCCCAGGGGGAATTCGCGTGGCAGCCAGGACAGCCACCCCGGCAGCCACTCTGGCTGGGGACAGCAGGGGAGGGGGCTGTGTGCTGGCTGGGTCTCTCCGAGCCAGTGGTTGGGTAAACTGGGGGCAGCCAAAGGGGAAGGTGCCCCCGCGGCTCTCCCAAAGTCCTCCCCTACAGCAATCTTCATTCATGTGGGCTGCTAATTAGAGGCCCCGCTCCCCACAGGCAGCAGCGGTTAGCAGTGCTGTGTCCCCGGGTTTCACTGACTTTCTCTGCTTGGCTTCTTTCCACGAGCTCTGCTTCTCTTCCCCTCAGCCCTGCTTGACACTCAGCTCAGCCTTGTCCTTTACCTGAAGTCACCACGCGCAGGGACCTGGTGTTGCTTTTCCTCCATGCTTTCTGTGTCCTGAGCAGCTCCTGATCAGCTGTGTTCACCTGGGAGCTCCTGCCTTCTCCTCCTCTTTCTCCTCTTCCTCCTCCTCCTCAGTTTGTGACACGAGGGCTCTGTGATGCTTAATGGTCAGCAAGGAGTGAGCCTCTGGAAATGCACCAGTGGGCAACACCGCTCCTCGTGCCCATAAACCTGGGTGGAAACTGCCCCTCCACTGTTTCTGATGTCCTCTTTGCCGCAGAGCTGAGGATGTGGCCTCTTGGGCTGGAGGGGACCTGGGAAACAAAAGAGTGGCTTCAGAGGACAAATGGGTGCTGGCGGGGCTCCTGGCTCTGAGCTCCAGCTTGTCCAGGGAGCGGGGTTGTGGCTGTGTTTATTCAGAGGCTGCCGTTCCTGCTCCAGCATCCCCAGGCATCACTGGGGACCGATGCCCTCCCATGCCAGGGAAGCCCCTCATACAGGGGCACCGTATCTGCCTGTGCTGTGGCAGAGACCCCCCCTAATCCCCTCTCTGGAGTGCACCTGGCAGAGGGTCCCTTCCCACCTCGTGCCACCAAACTCAGCTTACTGCAGCTCTGTTCCCTGGAGCAGGGACAGGCAGTTGGGCTACTCCGGCAGAGTAGCCTGTGGCCAGCACTGAGGGCTGGGGGATGCCCACACGCAGGGTGATGTTGTACAGGGCTCCAGCCTGCCCCATTCTGCAGCCTGCTCTTCTCCAAAGCTGCAGCTTCGCACATGCTGTGGAGCTAAAGCCGTGCGGTTATTGCAGAGGAAATCTATGAAGAGAGAAAAGGAGTAAGAAGGGGATTGTGGACGAGCTATTGAAACAGACAGGAATTTCCCGGAGCAAGCAGCAGAGGCCAGGGAGCGCGGCGGATGGTGGGGAGGGCTCCTGTGCGATGGCTCATGCTGCCCACCAGCTGTGTGGGCTGAGCGAGGAGACCAGGATGCCCATTGCCTCCTTATGGCGTTTTCAGTGACTCATTTGGCTGCGGGAAGCAGCACACCCGCAGCAGCTGAAGCAGCCTGTCCTCCTCCCCGGGCTGCTCCAGCACAGCGGGGCCAGACATCCCCTTCTGCCCAGGGACAAGAGCCCAGCAGCAGCCTGGGGCACTCAGCTCACCCCCTATCTCACTTCATCTGGGGGAAGAACCTCTCCGTCAGAGACCCCACGGCACTCTTTCTGCACTGCCTGACATCCCTCTGTGGACCTCCGAGCCTTCCCCTTGCTGTTTCACCGGCAGTGTCCCCATGTGCTGCCCCGGAGGCAGCCTGGTGTGGTGGCACCAGCCATCCGTTGGCGTGCAGGGACCAAAAGGAGCTGCACCATATGGAACGTGTCCCTCACACTTACTCTTTCGCTCTCACTTCCCTGCCACACCATGCCACTGGTGGCTCTCAGTCTGCGCTGACGGTGTCTGTCATAGCCCGTCCATGTCACCCTGCTGTCCCCTCGCTGGCCCGTCTGCCTCATCCCTGCCTGTCCTCTGATCCTGGTGGCACTGCTTGCCTTCCTTTCCCTGCCCCAGCCTGGCTGGATGGCTCTGGGAGCTGGGATGCCTCCTCCATCCCCATCATCCTGCTGCCAGCCGCTGCTCTGCCCTTGCTCCCTGAGAGGAGCGAGGGGCAGGGGGAGGCTGGCCAAGACCCCAACCAGCCTCATCCTCCTCTGCTGACCCTGGCCCCAAGCAGGGCAACTCCTCCTGCGCCTCCTCAGGGGCTGCTCAGAGCCTGGGTGCTGCCATCACTGCTTTCTCTTCCTCTTTCTGTTTAACTGCCTCCTCCCGGAGGCTCGCCATGGTCACCCGAGAGGGTCCTGACCCCCCTGCCCCAGCAGAGCTGGCCGAGGGGGCAAGCAGCGAAGGGAGCCGCTTTGGATCCCCCACACTGCCGAGCGAGGACTGGCTGTTCCTCAAGCAGCAGTTGCTGGCAGGGATGTCTGTGGGCATCTCCCCACCTCGTGGCTCCCAGCCCAGGGCGATCACCAGCCAGGCTGCCCCCATCTGTCCCCAGGCCCCCATCCCACAGCACCCACTGCGCATCCCCCCTACCCTCCTCACCATCTCTCCTCCGAGCACCCCCCATAGCAAGTGGCCATCAGTGTCCCCAGCTACTGCACCCCCAGCCTGGCCACCAGTGGTGGGAAGAGGCTGGTTGTCAGTTCCCAGCTCCCCATCACCGCAGGCACTGGTGTTAGAGCAGAAACCCCTCCGCAGGGGTGCTCCACAGCACTTTGGGGAGCGGTGGGGATGGGGCCATGGGCTCGGTGGGGCTGGAGGCTGGGGTGCTGGGGGAGTGGGTGCTGGAGCATCTCCTGGCCCCACACAGACACCGCTCTGCTGTTCCTCCTGCACCGTGTCCCTGGGCAGGAGACACTTCAGGTCCAGCCAGCGCTATAAATAAAACCACGCTCTTTTATCCCGCCAAATAGGTTCTCATTGATTTCACCTATTCCCCCACCTCCCTCCTGCGACCCTTTGATATGTGAAGTCAGTTACGGAGGAGGTCAGGGAGCCGCCAGCCTGGCGGGGAAAATGCCACCCCCTCCAGTCCCTCTCCCCAGAGATAGCCGCTCCCCCCTGGTTTTCCCTCTCTGAACAGGCAGTACCACTGGAGGAGAAGAAACAAAGCTTCCCGGTGGAAGTTTGCCGGCTAATTATTTATTAATCTCCTCCTGACAGTGCAATTGCTGGCAGCGAGGCGGCCCCTGAGCCCCCCGCCACGGGGAGGAGGATGAGGAGGAGGATGGAGAGCTCTGCTGGTGGGGCCTTCTTCCCGTGGCCGGGGAGCCTGGGGTAAGCCGACACGTCGCTTCCTTCTCCGGCTGCTTCGGTTACGCTTGTACCGGTGTCTGAGATAAGGGGGGGGGGTCATCCCAGAGACCCTTGGGATGAGTTGGGAAGTGCTGAGGGCTGGTCCCTTGTGGGTGACATCCTGGTGGGCTCAGCCCCCCCCAGACCAGGCATAGCTTGCTGCACGCAGCCATCCTGCACGCAGGAGCTGCCGGCGCAGAGACGGCTAGCAACAGAAATAATGCAGCAAAATCACAGCTCACGCAGCCTTCCTGGCACTCGAAAGCATCTTGAGAGCTTAAAAAGCTGCAAGATGCTCTCGTTCCCCTCCTTTCCCTGCTATCCTCGCTGCCTGTGCTCCGGGCCCCCCTTCCTGGGGTTGGGGGGTAGGGGGATGGGGT
>NW_015090893.1:6796552-6800286 GCF_001431845.1 Calidris pugnax
GGGGATGGGGTGGGGGGGTGCAACACTTTCCCAGCCAAAGGGTACCAAGTTGAGCAGGGCGAATCCTGCCCGCACCGTGCAGCAGGAGGCAGGGAGCGGGGCTGCGGGTGACTCATCGCCATGCAGTATGCAATTACCAAGGCAAGTGCAGGCCCCTGCTGTTTTGCACAGGTATCTGTGTCAGGCAGGGCTATTTCCAGCTCTCTGTGCGCTCCCGGCTCCTTTGAGAGGTAAGGAATACAGCCCGCCTGGGTACTCCGCCTGCCACAGGGAGACGGGCCTGATATTCCCATGAGCAGAGAGCCAGGGGGTTGGATATTGCATCCCGAATTGCACAACGGGGTAGGGGGGGGGGAGGGAGGAGGGAGCAGGGAGCGGTTGCCCACGCATTTTATGTATTTAAGGGCACAGGCAGTGCCGCAGCCCGAAGGGAGACGCGGAGAGATGCGGTGAGGCTGCTCAGCGCCCATCGCCACCGACCGAGGAGGAGAATTTAGGGCTGTTATTATTAGCCACGCTGGTAGCCCTGAAAGGAAGCGGCAGGAATGGGATAAAGCGGAGTTTGGAAAATGGTCTGGCCTGGAAAAGCAGGGGAGGGACCAGGATAAAAGGAGCAAAGCGATGTTGGGCAGCACCTTCTCCCCTCCCTGCCGGAGCAGATAACTGCAGGCTCCGCGGGGCAGCGTCTTCATCTCCCGATCTGTACACTGAGCCCGTGCCATCCCCCCCCAAACCGCGCTCAGAGAGGGAGATTTTTTGATTCCCCAAATGTTTGCCTAAGACTTTGCTCATTGCTTTTCCCTCCGGTGGCTGGGAGCAGGAAGCTGGGGAAGGCTTAGGCGCTGAGCGCTCCCTTGGACAAGCTCCAAGCGAGGACTCCAGCTCTCCAGCCACAAACCCCCTTTGCTCCAGGGGGGAATTGCCACTGGGACAGTCACAACCGGGTGGCAGCCGCAGCCCAGTCGCTCTGGCCACGGCTGTATCATCACAGCAGTGCTCTGCACAGCAAAACCATCTGCACTGGGGTGGATGGGCTGCCCCTTCCTGGGAGTCTGCCCCGAGGGAAGCGAGCCTGGCTTTGCACAGCCTCCGGGGGTGTTCCTGGGGTGCTGGAGGTTTGCTCAGCTGCGCCTGGAGGCTGCCATATGGGAGAAGGCTCCCTATGGGACACGGATGTGCCTGGCACGGGCCACTCTGTGCCTGCACAGTGTGATGAAGCCATGGATATAGGACATTAGTGAAGCCTCAGGGACCCCTTACGCCACTTGTTGGGGTACATTGTATATCCTGTTTAGCTACCCCGGAGATGAGCAGAGCTCACCATGCAGCTGGGCTGGGGCAGATGGGGCTGCTGGAGGCAGGCCTGGGGGACAACGGCCAAAGGAGGGATGGGACCTGCTGGGATTTGGGAAGGGGCTGGGAGGGCTTCATGCCTCAACCTCCCACCTTTGCCAGACACGTGTCCACCGAAGCCTGGCCTGGGCAGAGCATGAGGCCACAGTCAGACCTCTCGTGAGTGTGGTCTCTGCCCTCTGCGGACAAGCCACTGGGCTGCAAGTGGCACCGAGTGCCTTCGTCCTTCCTGCACCCCCCGGCAGAGCCCTCGACATGGGAGAACTGCTATTTTTTTTGCTGGAAAAATCACATTAATCATCCTCAGCACCGCCTTCCTGGCCTTTGTCACAGTTTGGTGCCCCAGTGCCAGCTCCGTTTTAAAAGCATTATTTATTTTTAATAAAAGCTGATCTAAACAGCGGCATTGTCGGGATGACAAAAATAAAAACGCAGTGGTTGTCACAACTGTCATCACCCCCGGGAATGGGGGACCAGCAGTGCCCGGCAGACTCCCCTCCAGCCTGCCCTGCCAGACGGGCAGAGGAGGAAGCATCCGGCAGCGTGTGCCTGCTGGCAGCCTCTGTGCCAGGAGAACAGGGCTGGTTTTTTAACAGGCAGGTACACTCCTTGTGTACCCTTGTTATTTTGTAAATGTTTGGTAACTTCAATTTCATTTGTTGCATGAATAAATGATACAAATGTGACATACACAAATGTTGGGAAGTAAACTAGTTTGTTAAGCCCCTTCGTTAAATGAACTGTGTATTATTAAAATGTCTATGTTGCAATGCACTGATGTCACATCAGCAACAGGAATAGGAGATGCTGTTTATCCATATAAAACTAGATTTTCAGCGCATGGATCTGGTAGCAAGCGTTGAGTCGGTGTGTGGCTGTAACCATCATGGCATAAACCATCACCAAAAGAGTGGTCGGGCATTGGAACAGGCTGCCCAGGGAGGTGGTGGAGTCACCATCCCTGGCTGTGTTTAAGAGCCGTTTAGATGCAGTGCTAAGGGACATGGTGTAGGGGATGACTTTGTAGAGTAGGGTAGATGGTTGGACTCAATGATCCCAAGGGTCTCTTCCAACCTAGACGATTCTATGATTCTATGATCAGCGGCAGCTCCATTTGCCCACAGAGATGTGGTGGGTCATGGGGCAGAGTTCTGTGTCCCAGGCTGGTGGCCAAGCTGAGATCTTCACCCTGAGGTTCTCCCTGGAAAATCTGCCTCTGCTGCCCAGTTCCAGCCCCAGCCCCAGGACAGTGTCCCAGCAGAGGGGGTGAGCAGGAAGGGAGCAGGAAGCACGCCTCACTCGCTTCCTGAGCATCTCTGCTCCTTCCATCACTCTTCCTTCTGGCGGATGGGAATAAAGCCATACCAGAGGCCCTGGGGAGAGAGCTGCCCAGCTCCTGCACATCCCTGTCCCTATGGCTCTGCCCACTCTGGCCGGCTCTGCTGGTTTCTCTCTTGGGGCTGTGGCTTTTGGCAGGGCTGGGCAGGGGCAGGGTGCCGCACCAGGGCTCCTCTCAAGCTTGGTTTCTCCCCAGGTTTCCCAGACTGGCTTTATTTCCAGGCGCGAGCCCTGTGAGCAGCTGCATTTGAATGCTGCCTGGCCGGAGCAGAGCGGAGCTGTGGCTGGGACAAAACAAAACCAGCATTCATGGGCGGTCATTTAAATTCCCAGCAGCTGTTCCCTCCCAGCACACTCACGCCTGCCCTCCTTTGCTGCCCACTTTTGGGGGCTTTTTACCCTGGGTGGCGGGGGAGCAGACATGCAGGCACTCCTGGGCAAACCCAGTGCGACGGGGCTTTGGGCCAGGAGTAGCCACGGGACCCCAAGTGGGAGCCGAGTGGTGCCTTTTGGCCCTGAGTGAGCTCACGTGAGAGAGAAATTGCTGGCGCGTGGTTTGGTCTGGTTGGGTTTAACCCCAGCCCTGGTTTCCCACGTGTGCTGCCAGCACAGCGGGCAGGGAGCGGGCAGGGAGCGGGCAGGGAGCGGGAAGGGAGTGGGAAGGGAGCGGGCAGGGAGCAGGCTGGGAGCAGGCTGGGAGCGGGCAAGGAGCGGGCAGGGAGCAGGCAGGACTGCAGGCAGGGAGCAGGCAGGGTGCAGGCAGGGAGCGGGCAGGGAGCGGGCAGGGAGCAGGCAGGGAGCAGGCAGGGAGCGGGCAGGGAGCGGGCAGGGAGCAGGCAGCAGCACGCCGGGCTCCGGCAGCAGGAGGGAGCACGCTGCGGTTTTCCAGCCGGAGACAGGCAGCTGCTGTGAGGAGCTGGTGGTGAAAAGCTGCCTGCAATCCCATTACGGCTGCGAGCACGAGTGAGTTTAGCGGCCTCAATTTAATTCCCATTTGTACATGGTGAAAAGAAAAAAAAAAAAAAAAAAAAAAAAAAAAAAAA
>NW_015090893.1:6800453-6920110 GCF_001431845.1 Calidris pugnax
GGCTTTTTTTTTTTTTTTTTTCCTTCTACCCGAAATTAAGAATTGCTACAAATTTAATTCCCCTTTTGTACAGGGGAAAAAAAAAAAAAAAAAAAAAAGAAAGAAAAAGAAAAGGAAAGGAAAAAGAGGAAGAAGGGTGAAATCACGGATAGGTAAGGACCAGCTGGGATGGGGATGCGTGAACTGCAGCCGCATGGGAGGCACCAGATGCCAGGGATGTGCCCAGCTCCGGGCAGAGGGTGTTGTGCCAGTGGCAGGGATGGGTGCTGCAGGAGAAGGAAAGGGACACGTTGCTCTGGTTGGATGTTCCCAGCACACCCGAGCCCAGGCTGGGAGACCCGCTGAGGTTTCATGCAGCTGGAACTCACCAGGCATGGGACACCCTCCATCCTGGCTGGAGACCCACATCCACAGCAAGTGCATGGGCTGCTGTGGGCCAAGCAGAGCCCTGTGGGGCCGGTGCCCATATCTCCCTCCTCTCCTCACTCCTGGGACGTTCATGGGGCTGGAACAGACCTGGCCACGGGAAGGCTGGGGGAGGGAGGATGCTGCTTAAAGCCCCAAAGAGCCAGGGCTCTGATTTCAAAAAATAAAGCGAGGATTTTCATCTGTATTTGCTTAGTGAGTTAATGACTTTATTTCTGATTTGATGCTCTTGTCTCTGATGACTCAGGCACAAAAAGGGAGAGCAGATAAGAGCAAAGAGGCCCGGCTGGAGGGATGCTGCTCAGTGCCCAGCGTGCCCCGGCCTGGATCCCTTCCAGGAGATTCCAGAAATGCTGTCGGCACCGGGAGCAGGACCGCAGGCACAGGGAGGGCAGAGGCTCGGGGAGTGAAAGCAGGAGCAGCCATTCCTGATAAGAGATGAATCTGCCCTGTTATGGCTATGGCAATCGCACTAACAAGAGCACTAAGTATTTTATATTTGGCATGACCTGCCTGGATCACGCTGTACCACCCCGGCCCTCTGCCCTCGTCCTCTTCTGGGAGGAATAAACCTCTCTGATGGGGAGGAGAGGAGCACTTCTCCTTCCCCTGACACTTCCAGGGACCTGGCTGCTGGTCCCTTGCCCCTGGGCGGTTGCCCAGACCTGGCAGGAGGGGGGGAATACCCCCAGCCCGGGGGAGTCAATCAGTCCCAGAGCAACCCAGCCCCTCTCTGGCTCCCTTTCTCCACCACAAGAAACAAACAGAGGTGTTTAGCCTGAATTAGCTCTTTTAATCAGGAGAGCAACCCCAATCTCACTGCACCCAGTTCGCCCCAGCCTAAACAACAAACTGGGCAAAACATACTTCTTTTTTTCATTTGGTGAGGGGGAGGTTTCTCCTCTCCCTTGTTGCTTGTTTCCAAGTTCCGCAAGCCCCGCAGAGATGTGAGCAGATCTCTCTGCAGCTGGAGGGATAGCAGCTCAGCTCTTCCAAATAAATAGAAAATGACCCAGTTTCTTTATTTTCCTCTTTTCCCAAAGTCCAAGCACCCAAAAAATGAGACGGTAAGTAGAAGTGACAAATAGATTTCATGAATCCTGACAGAGCCAGAAGATGAAAGCAGGGGAGATGGCTCCTGTCTCCCCTGCTCTGACCCAGGTATGGTGGCAGCACCTTCCCTGGGGTTAGCTTCCCCAGGTCAAAGAAGCAGGAGAGGCTTTGGGGCTGACCCCCAGCTCAAGTCCCACGTTTCCTACAAGCTGCTTAGGAAAGCTGTTGTACCCTTGAGGGATCCGGTGTTCTAGGCCCCCAGGCACGGTGGGATTTGGACCACATGAGGTCCCAGGGTGGTGCAGGAGGGATGCTGGCTGGCCTGGTGCTCCAAGGAACATCTCCCTGCTGCAGCTCAGTTTCATAGCCTCAGGCTCTGCCGGCACTGTGGCTGGATGCACCTCTGCTTCCAACTGGGAACGGCTCAGTTAGGTCCAGGAAACCCTCTTTTCCTAGGATTTTTTTTTGTCTTCAGTCCTTTTTTTTTTAACGATGCCAAGGGGGCTCATACGGTGCCTGCAGCCCATGGGGACCAGGCTCATCCGAGGCAGGGTGGGATCCTCCCGGGGGGTGCTCCTGTCGGCCTCACTCCAAGGATTAAGGTGAGAGGCAGAACGTGCCCAGCCTTCGACTATTCCTATCACGTCCCATCTGGAGACAGAAATCTGCCTGCTGGCTTTACAATTAAAATTGAAATTATTTGATTATGGGGCTTCATTAGTAAAAACAAACACCAGGCAGCCTTCTTCCCTCCCTCCCCCCACCTCCATCCCCACCCAGCCGTTCTGCCCTGGGGCTGTTCTAGGTAAATCCCAGCCAGGATGCGGGCTGGGCACACAAAGGAGGTTCTTGTCTGCAGCGTGTAGCTACAGTCGCGTGCAGCCCAAAAGAGGGAAATTTTAGACCCACAAATGACCTTCATCAGGTAGAGATTCAGCAATAGCTGGGATAATGGACTGCCGCTCGACAGCCCGTGTAGCGATGGCTATAGCAGGACGGTTCCCAGCCCCACACAGCCTGCTGAAGGCTTGCAGAGCTTACTGGGGGGCTCCCAGAGCCCTTGGGGCTTCTGATTTACACTTTGACTTCATTCCCTTCATTCTGTGAGTCTTGGCAATCGGGCTATTTGCACCCAACCTGGAATTGCCATTGCTGGGGCTGTTTATCTTCCCCAAAGCTGGTTCCTCCCGGTGAAGGGCTGGGCTGACGAGGCACAGGCTGCCCGTGGCATATGCAGATGTTCCAGTCCCCAAAGCTGCGGCAGTTCTGGGGGAAGTAATTCAATTAACACTCGGGGCCTTGGGAACAGGCTGTGCAGGCTGGGAGAGGAGGAATGCTAATGAAGGAGGGCTTGGGAATGCTGCTGGGTTAGAGTGCCGGTGGCCTGGCTGCTCCCAGCGCCTGGTTTTCTCTAGCAGATGGCATGGCTCCGGGCAGTGGGGAGGTGAGGTGTGAATTCGGCAGCTCTTCTGCCTGATGGGAGGAAAGGGCTTTGAAATGGCTTTTGACAGCAAATTGGTGGCCCCTTGGAAAGGGCTGGTGGCAGACGAGGTATGTGCTGTCCCTCCTGCAGCGTTCTGGCAGCCCTGCCAGGGTCCTGTGCCCGCAGAAGGCAGGGTGACCCCTCTGCCCTCTCCCTGCCTGCGGGCAGGGACCCTTCCCTTCAGTTCTCACCTGAGCTTCTTCATCCCCACCTCCCACTGCACCATCTGCACGTGCTCCAGCAAACACTGCCCTGGGGGTCTCCCCAGTGCCACACCATATTCCTGCAGCCGGGAACTGGCCAAGGAGACCTAGCCATGGTGCCCGCAGACCAGGGGCACCGCTGTCTGGGACTCAACAGCTCCTGTATAACGAGGGACCCAGGCCCAGAGCTACAGAGTGGGGGGCTGCAGCCGCAGGGCTCTGGCTGGGGAGGGAAGCCCTGGCTCCCAGCAGGGCCATCCGTGCCAGCTCTGGGCGATGGCAGTGCCTGGTGGCACACAGGGATCACACACAGCTTTTCCTTGGGGTGGCAACTGCAGGCGGGCAGGGGAGGTGAAGAGGGGAGCAGAGCAGGGCCTGGGAATCCCAGTGCCCAAAATGGCTTAAGGCCATTGCAGCCTGGGGGTCACCGGTGGGTTTTATTCGGGATGCCTTTGCAGGGATGTATTTGGGATGTATTTGGGATGTATTTATGGTCCCATTCCATGACAACTGTGTGCAGCCACAAGGCTGCAGAGATCCGTGGCCATGGGTGTCTGTCCCCTTTGCCAGGCTGGGCCATGGGAAAGGGCAGCTGTCACAGGAGCCGTCGGGAAGGCAGGAGGGTGCCCTGCACCCCCTCCCCACCATGCTCACTCCTTAACTCCTGTGGTCTCTGGAAAGCCCCGGAGCACTCTGCAGCCAACAGAGTGACCTTGGGGACAGGACAAGACCACAGGGATCTGCCTTTTGCTGCCAAGTGGATGAAGTCCCTCATACCATGGGGCTGACTAAGCCCCAAGGGGAAGGGTGCATCACCCTGGGATGGGGCGGGGGGGTCCCTGCCTGGGGACCCCCTTGGGTGATGGCAGGGCAGGGGCACAGGGGCAGGGGCTGGCATGCTGGCTGAGCTTTTTGTGGTGGGTAGCATTGCCCGGCGGCTCCAGCTGACTCATGTCACGTCAGGACAAGGCTGGCTTCCCAGTGGCATGAAGCCTCCCCCAGCCGGTGGCGCTGGGCTGAGCTGCAGCCAGGGCAGGTGGCGGGGGGGGTGCGGGTTATAGGGTTACACTGAAGAAAGACCAGCTCCCGGCGGGATGCTCCGCTCCGTGGCTGCGTGCCATCTGCCTGCCCAGCCTCCGCTTGGCGCCTGGGGATGCTCCAGCTCCATCCCTGGTGTGGGGGCCTGGATGTGGACCAGGGATGGAATGGGGTCCGGCTGCAGGGAAGGGCTCTGACAGTGGTGCTGAGCCACAGGCAAGGGGGCAGCAGGATCAGTCCCCTCTGCCTGGGCAAGTGTCACCAAGTCGGTGGCGCTAACAGTATTGCTGTTCTACCCAGGCTTGCCTTGTGGGCTAAATCTTTAACCAGATAAAGGGTTTAACTTTATCAGTGGCTGGAAAAACATGGCATTGTTTCCCTGGGGCAAAGTATCCTGATCCCTGCAGAAATCCCAGACATGGCTCCTTTTCCTGGATCCCACTCAGCAGCTGTCTGGCACTTGTGCTCAACCCTTTGGCAGAAGGACCCACAGGACCCTCTGGGCCAGGGAGCACCCTGTGCCCTGTGCATGGTCTGGGCTCCTGGCTGACACCATCTTCCCTCCAAAATCCCAGTTTGCACAGAGCCGGGCGCACTGGCATGGTGCCAGCATCAAGGAGCTGGCACTTCCCCTTGCAGGGTGTACCTGGGCATTGATTGCCCTCCCTGCGGGCAGCACGGGAGGAGGGACACTGCCAGAGCAGACACCTCCATGTCCCTTCGAGGGGAGCTCCCCTGACCCGCACACCCAAACCTGCCGGTTCCCCAGCCCTGGAAAACCTTCCACAAACCCTGCCCAGAGCGGGATGATCATTATCGTTATTAAGGCTGGAGAACGGTTTCTGTGCACATCCAGGTGGTTTAGGAACAATTAGTCATCCACTAGCAAGGGGAGGCCAGGCTACTCCTCCGTCCCTGTGGAGGTGGGAGCCCTCCGTCACCTGAGCAGGGGTCTGAGGTGGCATCTGGCACTGCTGGCACGGCCGGAGGGAGCCCTATCTCCTTGCAGGCATGTTTCCGCCAGCCCTTCCTGGGAAAGGGCAGGGCTTTGGCAGCAGCCCAGCCCCAGGACAGGGTTCAGTCTGGGGCTGACTCCTGCAGCCCCAGGGCATCTGACGGGGAGGGAAAGGAAGAGGGTCTGCAGCCCCCAGCCCCACGGCAGAGGTTTACCCCCATCCAGGACGACGTACTGGCAGCAGCTTGTGTTTTTAGGTGGGGTGGGTGCAACGGAGGGGCCGAGGAAGAGGAGAGGGGTGCTCATCCCTGGGACACTGGGTACCACTCGGCAGCCCCCGGCACAGTGGTCCTGCGGAGCGGCACCAGGCACAGCTCCAGGCAGGGGCTCATCTGGCAGCGCCGCCGCAGCAGGGACATGGGCAGCAGCCGGCTGGGAAGGGGGGGGCCGTAATGACGGTCCATCTCAGCGAAGGTAGCAGAGCATGAAAGCAATTTCACACTTTATTAGACAATTCAGGTGCCGGCTGTGCAAGCCTGGAGCGAGCACTGCTGTTCACACCTCCGCTCCTGTCTCCCCGCTCTCCGTGGGGCTCAGCCCTCCCTCAGGCCACGCAGCACCATCCTGATCGTGGCTGGCAACACGGCGAGCAGGGCTAGCGTGGGCTGTGGGGGGGCCAGCATGCCAGGGCTGCTGGCTGCTTCTCGTGGGCCACCCTGCTCCCAGACATGGGCGGGCGCCTGGGGACAGCGGAGCCACGGGCTGGCTCTGCTCGGAGCCAGCTCAGCCTGGCAGTGGTGGTGGTGGTAAACTCCAGCACCGTGGCTGCAGGCACAGCTCTGCTCGGACTGCCTGTGCTCTTCAGCCCAGGGCAGCTGGGTGCCCCCCGTTCCCCTCCATCCCTGCCCACTGCAGCCCCGCTGCACCTCGGCTCTCGTTCTGGCACCCCACGGTGATGGGCCTGGGTTTGGGTGCCCCCCGTTCCCCTCCATCCCTGCCCACTGCAGCCCCGCTGCTCCTCGGCTCTCGTTCTGGCACCCCACGGTGATGGGCCTGGGTTTGGGTGCCCCCCGGTCCCCTCCATCCCTGCCCACTGCAGCCCCGCTGCTCCTCGGCTCTCGTTCTGGCACCCCACGGTGATGGGCCTGGGTTTGGGTGCCCCCCGGTCCCCTCCATCCCTGCCCACTGCAGCCCCGCTGCTCCTCGGCTCTCGTTCTGGCACCCCACGGTGATGGGCCTGGGTTTGGGTGCCCCCCGGTCCCCTCCATCCCTGCCCACTGCAGCCCCGCTGCACCTTGGCTCTCCTTCTGGCACTCCATGGTGATGGGCCCGGGCTTGGGAGCCCGGGCTGGGGGCTCCCCTGGCAGCTGCTTTCCTCTCCTGCCTCCCCTACTTGCCAGGGTGCCCCAGCAGAGCCAGCGGGCACATCGACACCTGGGCACGCAGCCATCCTCCCTGCCATCCAGGTGTCTCCATCTGGAGATGTGCTTTGTGGCTCCCCACCCTGCCCACTGCCGTGTCCCCAGGGACCAGCACACCCCGCAAAGCCCGGGAGAGCGGAGACCGAGCTGCCACCATCCTGCTCTCCAGCATGCGGCTGGGCTGGTGCCCAGCACCCCAGGGACACGGCCGTGTGCTGTCACACCCCGCGGGTGGACACCATCCAAATGCCTGCACGTCCAGGATATGAATCAGCCCGGACAGGAGTGCAGCAGCCACTCCTGGACAAACCCAAGCCGCCTGGCAGGCTGCTCGGGCAGCCTGGCCGTGCCGGTGCCAAACCCCTCGCGGGTGGGCAGGCAGGCTGCAGGCAGCAGCACCTGCCCAGCTCCACCGCCACCTTTGGGGATCAGCCCCCAGTACAGCAAGACCCCAGCCTGGCACGTGTTTCGCTCCCCCTTGCTCCCCTGGTGCCAAGCCACGGCACGGCAGCGCCCAGCCATGGGGATGGCATGACCTTGACCTGACCTCCTGGCGAGGAGCCGGCACGGCCCGGCTGTCGTCTTGTGCCCCGGGCCACAAGCATGTTCCACCAGGCCAGCCAGAGCATTCCTCCTGGGAGAGCCTGTCCTCACCAGGCTATTTAAAGGCACACTTGTGCCCTTTATTGCCCCTCGTGTTTAGGCTGGAAGAGACCTGTACCCTCTGCTGGCTCTGAGGGGCATTTCCAGGCTCAGGGCAGCAGCGGGAACTGCTGGAGAGGGGACAGCTGAGGGCTACAAAGAAGATCAGGGGACTAGAACATCTCTCTTATGAAGAAAGGGTCTTCTTAGTCTGGAGAAGAGAAGACTGACAGGGGATCTGATCAAAACCTATAAATACTTAAAGGATGGGTGTCAAGAGGATGGGGCCAGTCTTTTTTTCAGTGACAGGACAAGAGGTAACGGGCACAAACTTGAACATAAGAAGTTCCATCTAAACATGAGGAGGAACTTCTTTACTTTGAGGGTGGCAAAGCCCTGGAAGAGGCTGCCCAGGGAGGTGGTGGAGTTGCCGTGTCTGGAGACATTCAAAACCCACCTGGACATGTTCCTGTGCAACCGGCTCTAGATGAACTTGCTTTGTCAGGGGGGTTGGACTAGATGATCTCCAGAGGTCCCTTCCAATCCTATGTCATTCTGTGATTTTGTGAAATCATGGGAGAAGCGAGGGATGTCAGCACCCCATGTCCTGCAGGCAAGTACTATCTTGAGGATAGACCCCACAGGGAAGGACCCATGGCCATGGAGGCTGGCAGCAGGCCTGGTGGGTCGCCCAGCTCACCCCTTCAGGTCCAGAGACTGAAGGAGCCAAATTAGCTAATTTCTCTCTTCGTAAGCAGGGACGTCCACAGAGTGATCCAACCACCGCTGGGACCTCAGGGCAGGCAGGGCACTGGTGCCACTGCTGCAGGGCAGGGCGCTAGTACTGGTTGGCTCAGCACCATATGAAGGCGCCTCTTGGTGCCTTGGCTGGACCCAGCTTGGAGCACAACTGTGTTATCTGGCAGGGGACAGGCATGTGGTCCCTGACACAAGCAGCATGTCTCCAGTGTGCTGCCACCTCCTGCAGAGCACTGGTGTGTGGCTTGCACGCTGTTTCCACCTTGCCCTTCATGCCTGTCAGCCCTGGCAAGTGCCAATAGATGGACATTTGATGGGCAGAGCAGGGACCCAGGAGAGGCAGCAGGGGTCTGGGACACCTCACAACAGCCTGCACCCCCTGTGTTGGATGCAGGCAGGGAAAAGAGCTCCTTCTGGCAGTGCTGGCACACAGGCAGCACCGGCCATGCCTGGAGGGAGGGAAAGGGGAGCTGTTGTCTCAGAGCACATGAAATCCAGAGTCCTGGTGAGTGGGACGGAGAAAGCCCAACCGGTTTTATAAGCTGCCTATCAAGTCCTGCTCGCCCCAGGTCTCCTTCCAAAGGGCAGATCAGGGCAGAGGCAGCAGCAGTTACGCAGTGCTCCTTGTCCCGCCGTCACCTTTCACCCTCGGAAGGGTCCCGGGCACCCACAGGCTGCGGAGCAGGACCTGCCCGAGCTGCTGACTCCTGCCATCGCCTGCACTGGTGTGGGGCCGATTGCATCTGTGCCCTGCTGAGCTGGCAGGAAGGTGACTTGGGAGGGAAATCCAACCTCATGTGATTTGATTAGGAACGGAAAAATCCAGAGAAGCCATCAGCCGCGAGCTGGAGGTGTGAGCCCTACCACCATGGGGCTGGGCGAGCCTCAGAAACACAGCCCTTGTGCAGCAGCCCCTGGTGCCCCCAGCTTGCCCATACTGAGGAGCCCATTGCCTTTTCCTGGGCTGGGCACATCCCCAGGCACTGTCCTCAGCCACAGGACCTGGCAGGTACAAAGGAGGGTGAGCCCCACAGGCAGCTCTGCCCCAAACAAGGCACCTGGACCCGTGTGTTGGGCGCAGAGTGAAAGCAGAGCAGCATCTGGGGCCTGTCCCCACCTGCCTGGCACCCACTCCATCCCTCCCCACAGGGTGCAAGCTTGGGTGAGGACATGCCACCTCTGCCCCCCTACCCAGCCCGCAGCCATGGCCGTGGGGCAGCACCACGGGAACCCACACCCGGCCGCTGTGCTGCCAAAGCACGTCCTGTGGGGAGCCCGTGGGCGGCCGAGCGTGCTGCCTCCCTGCCAGGCAGGGCACAGGAGCCAGCGTGCCAGCGCTCGCCAGCCGGGCCATGGCACCTTTGATGCGGGAAGTGGCAGGTGCCCAGGGCAGCCAGGACGACGCCAGGCTCCTGCACTGGTGGGTGCCTCCACGCTCCGCTGCCTGCGGTGGCTGCGGGGTGGGCAGCGTGGCACCATGGGCTGAACTCCCCTGTGGAGGGAGCGTGGTGCCAGTCCCTCAGGGTGGCAGCCAAAAGCTTCCAAATTCCCTTCTGACACTGTGTCAGCGCTGCTGTGGGCACTGCTCCCTGCCCTGAGCCCCAACAGCATCACCTAACAGCACAGCACCAGAGCAAACCATGGGGAAACTGAGGCACGGAGCTGTGACACCTCAGAGCTGCGATGCCTCAGCACCAGAGCAAACCATGGGGAAACTGAGGCACAGAGCTGTGGCACCTCAGCTGTTACAGCCTCCCTTGGAGGGAGTGCTGTCTCTGTCCCCAGAGTGCTGTCTCTGACCCCAGACCCAGCCTTAGGTCACGGACCAACCAACACAGGTTGGTTCTCCCAGAAACCTCTTCCACGGGGCCTGTGCTTCTACAGAGCACGCGTGTGTCAAACCGCTGGAGATCTGTGTGGGTCGGCAAGGGGGGCTGGGTGCCCTGGGAGCCCCAGGAGCTGTCCTCCCACCGGCACTGCCATCCCTGGGGCTGTCCCCACGCTGGCCAAGCACAGGCACACTCCACTGCAGCAGTGAACCCTCTCTGCAGCCTGCCAGCCCCCTCCACAAAAACCAGTGCTCCCAATGCTCCCAGTTGCGTGGCCGCAGAGGGGCTCTGCCACCACGGGGGCTGCACAGCCCACAGCACGGCCCCGAGCCCAGGTAGGGGGGAGCCCATCAGCACGGGTGGGGCAAAGAGATGGTATGAGATATTATAATGTCATTGTATCAGTCACACGACACAGCATTGGTGGTGCACAGGGCGCTTCTCGTCACCAGAGCTCAAAGTGTCCCCCAAAGGGGTCAGTGGCATCAGCCCCACAGTGCTGTGGGGGGAAACTGAGGCCAGGAGTGGTGCTGGGTGGCCGGGAGGGCTGGGGAGGACGCCGGCCACCACACTCAGCCTGACACCCTCCCATCACTGCAGCTGGGCGCAGGCTGGGGGTGACGTGCCCTTTAGCAGGACATGAAGGCTGTGCTGCTGAAGGGACCACAATGGCACATCAGGGTGGGCACCCAGGGAGGCATGACACCCCAGTGAGGGACAGGGAGACATGTCTCCAGGGCTGCTCCACCTCGGTCTCTGCACTCAAAGCAGCAATCCCCCCAAAAAGCTTCTTCCCAAGAGCCCCAGATGCTCCATGACAGGCTGAAGACCCCCTCTGCGGCACTGCACTCTCTGCAGCTTGGTTCTGCTCTAACTGGGGACAATGCTGTCTCATCACCTCTAGGGACACTTTTGTCACTGACACAGATTTCAGCAAATCCCTGGAAAACTGCAGCCGCCTGCCCTCACTCCCTCGTGCTCCTTTCCTTTGCACAAATACGGATGGGACATGGCACCCTCACGCCTACACATCAAAACGTGCCTCTCGACTGCCATCCTTCGCACCCACATCCCACGGGGCCATATTCTGCCAGCTGCTTCCCACCGCCTCCCTGGCCCGGGGACACCACGGCTGCTCTCCTCCAGCATCTCCTGTGACGAGTCTTCGGGGTGCCAAGCAGATGGCTCTCATCTGATGAAGCCTGTACCCTTGGGTGCCGGGCTGGCCGTGCTCACACAGGCAAGCTCCAGCCGGCAGGCTCCTGCACAGGGACGGTCACCAGGTAGCTGGAGGGCACGTAGCCCCTCTGGCCGTTCACATCCACCAGGCTCCACTCCTTGCTCCCCTTCTTGTCATGCGGTTCCAGCACCACCACAGGCTGCCCTGCCTGGAGGCTCACCTCCTGCGGACTCCTGGCTGCGAAGGAGAAGCCGGCGACCACCTGCAAAAGGCAGGGGAAGGAGGGGAGGAAGCCTTTGCTGGACACAAGGGTCCAAGGGGGAAAGGACATACATGGCAGGGCAGGACCTAGAGGGGACATGGAGGTTGATTCCAAGAGGACAGTGCGGTCCTGACATTGATGGAGGGACACTGGGGACCCCACCAAGCACAGTTCTCTTGCTTTGTCCACTGCAGGTCATAGCAAGGCAGACACCAGCCTCACAGGGCACTCGGCCAGGGGCTGTGACACCCCCCACATGGCTGCACATGTATGACCACATGCGTTCTGGGAAAGCTGGTCCACCTTCCCACCCACACATTGCACCCACAGGGTATCATGGAGCTGGTGGGGTTGATAGGAATGGCCCCGGGGGGTGTCCCCCACTCACCTGGAAAGCTGGGGTGAAGGTGGCCACCTGGGGCCTGGGAGCTTCAGGTGGTGCGTACGAATGTCGCCTTCTCTCTGTGCCACTCTCCAGGGCTGGAGTCTGCATCCCAGGTTGCTGGCTTTGTACTGGACAATAGGGCCGGAGTTTTCCAGCAGGCACAAACCCTCGGGGACCTGAAGGACACGCACACACACAGGTCATGGGGCCCTGCTGCCCTGGCACAGGTGGGAGTGTTTGGAGGAGAGAGGAACTTGGCTGTTGCCTGTCATGGCACAGCAGCCCTGTTCAAACTGGTCCATCACTAGGGGATATCCAGAAGCAACGCCCTCAAAAAGGGGTTTGTGTGCACATTTCTGCGCACAGGATTCTCCTTTCCCAGCCATGATGAGCCACGAGCGCTCCCTCATGGGGAAACCTGAACTTTACAGCTAATGGCTACGGGCGCAGCTGGCACAGCAGAGGTGGGTTTGGGCTGGGCAAAGCCTGGAAAGGAGAACCCAGGAGGCAATGGCCTGATGTTTCATCCAAGGTGAGGAAGCGGTTTGGGTTTGGTTTCTGACCCTGGTGCCGAGGCGGGGAGAGGCTCCCCATAGCACTCACAGTACCTCCAGCATCCACCAGCCATCTGTTCGTGTTCCCTTTAGTGTCCACACTTTGCAGCAGAGCAACAATTTGTCCCCTTTGCAAGGTCAGGTCCAAGTCTTTGCTGCCACTGATGTTGCTTGTCACTTGGTAAAGCTTGTCTGGGCCGTGCTTGCTCACAAGGGAAAGGACCTTCCGCTCCTCGGCAGGGTTCAGGGGCTGGTGGGGAGCAAGAGACACAGGAGCACTTGATGAGACAGGCAGGAGACTGAGGCCCTCCATGTACATGTACTCTCCTTTCTGCAGGATCACGTCCCCAGTGAGAGTTAGAGGAGAAAATTATCTGCTCTGCCTTACAGTTTGGGGATAAGTGTCCAGAACCAGAAGAGCTGAGACTCTTTCATCCCTGGTTATTCCTAGTCAGCTGCTGTCAGGAGCTTGGGGGAAATACTGTGGCTGTGGCACCCCCCTGTGCCACTTTCTGAGCCAACCTCCCCCACAAGGACACGTTCTACACTGGGAAGCCACAGTCCTACCCCTTCATCCAGCTGGCCTGAGACACCCCCTTCTCAGCTCCTACCTGTGTCTCAGGGCTCGGCATGACTGTCTCAAACATCTGGCAGAAGGTAGGGAGCTGAGCACCAGACTGCTTCAAGGTGTCTTCCACCATCTTCCAGAAACTGGGCAGAGGCATGTGGCCATGGGGCATCTGTGAAGACAGACCCATAGATCAGAGAGGGCCCTGGGGAGGGGAAGAGCTGTGGGTAGGGTCAAAAGGAATGAAGCAGAAAGAAAAGAGGTGAGAGAACAGACCTTATCACTAAAGATGAACCTTGCATCTAGGATGTGGTTCCCTTTGGCAAGGAGGGCTGCTGCTCTCTGGCTTTGAGCCACCTGCCCTGGGCAGGGCAGTCACACATGTGGCTCTCGGGCTGTACCCAGCCCACCTCAGCAGTGCTTGGGTCCTGCTGTCCTGCCCCAAACGCCCACTCCATCCCGCCTGACTAAAAAAGGACACAGGTAGATGTAGCTCGGGGTAGATGCCTGCAGTGTAAGCATCCCAGACTGAGCAAGGGGAACCCACTCTCATGACTAGGTACGTATGAGCAGTGCCCAAAAGGATACCTCCATGTGGCTGCATCTTCTTCTCATCTTGGTCATGGGTCAGGCCATGGCCATGCTCTGCCCCAGGGCTGGGGACTGGACCATGTTTGCAAATGTCAGGCCCAGAGGCTGTGCTGTGAGGTGTCCTAGGAGATATATCCCAGGGGATGGAGGTTCGAGGGATGCTCATTCCTCACGCCAAGAGCTGTCCTTCTCCTCCTCGCCTCTCCAGCACAGAGCTCTTGGGAGCTCAGTTAACACTGATTTCTCGGGCAGCACATCAATAAATTACCAGTGGTGTCCTCAAAGAGAGACCAGGACACTTCTTGGCAGTGAAAAAGAGACAATTTGGCTTTCCCCAGCCAAAGGGGAGGAGAGATCACTTACAAATGCTAGTCAGGGAGCTGTGTGTCTGCAAGGGCAGGCTCGGGCTACAGCAAACCTTCAGCCCCGTGACATCCAAGTGATGTCCCAAGCCTGAAGAAGGCAGGTCTGGCTCAACACGTGTGCCAGTTTGGGCAGACACACCAAGGGGTCACTCTCACCTGCTCTAGCTCCTTTTCTGCCTGGTGCAGGACCTGGGCAGCCAAGTCCCGTTGCAGGGTGCAGAGGGAACACAGTATCTGCCCCAGGATCTGCAGAGCCACCTGGTTCAACCGTGGGAGCTCAGCCACGAGCAGGGCATTGATGGCAAGGTAGGTGTTCATGGCTGCCTCCTCATCATATGTCACGCTGCCCATTTCACTCTTCCTCTCCTGGATCTCCTCATAGTCCAGCAGCTTGTCCAGGCGCTTCTTGACCAGCTGTTGTGGCCCCACCAGCATGTCTGAGAGGCTGCAGAGGGGCTGGCAGACCAGCCTGTCCAGTCGTCGCTTCTGTGGGGCAAGAGAACCCAGATCTCCACGTGAGCCCCCCACCACAGGCCCAGCTGTCTTCATGGGGTGCTGTCTGACACAGGAGAAAAGCCTTGGGGACCTGTTGAAGGGCTTGTGTGGAGCAGAAAGCATCTGAGGCATCCTTCCCTGAAGGCACATAGAATGCCAACCAAAGCAAACCCTTGGTAGAGAGCAGTCATGCATGCCATAATTCAAAACTTGAATGACTTGGTGGGACCTCATGTGCGAGGTCCCATGGGCCAAGGGGTGTGCTGCAGTGACTGTCCCATGCAGGTCATAGTGTCCTGGTTTGACAGAGGCCCTCAGCCCAGGGTCTGTGTCGTTACCCCGTGTAGCCACCCTCCCTCCCTGTGCTGGTGCTCACTGGGGACGCTGGCATCCAGGTGTGGGGTTCAGGCTGCCCTTCCACACTCTGCACTGCTCAGAAAACCTTCCTGACTGCGTTCACAGTAGCAGCCACCACCGAAGAGGGAATTCTAGAGGACCAAGCAGGGATGTGGGGTGGAAGGAGAGAGATGGGTGGCTCTTGGGCTCCCAAAGGCGACTATGGCTGCCCAGAAGGTATGGGCAGGTTGTACTGAGGTTTGGGACCAAACACCTGTGTGAGCCAAATAAACAGTACACCCAGTACTGGCCATGAACATGTGAGGGCCCTGAAGCCACAAATAGTCTTTAATGGCCCATACCAGCCTCACCTGGGACATTCCACCCACACCCCTGCCCACAGCCATTTAAGGGCCTGTGAGTGTGCTGGTTTCTGCCTCTGTTTCCTGGGTGGACCTTGGATCTCTGCTGTAGATAGCTCAGCTCCCGGATGAACCCATCAGATAGATGTTGTAGCTTGTCTCCAGCCCTGGGTGGACTTTAGAGCCTTGTTGTAGTTATGTCTCTGGCCCTGCCTCCTCTTCTTTTCTGGGTGGACCCTAGAGCTGGCTCTTTACTTTGTGTGTCTGGGACTGCTGATGGATCCTGTCACTGGCCCCTGGCTCTGCCTGCAATGCTCAGGGGACTGTGCATGTTGGTGAGGACATTGTCTGTTCTGAGGTCCCCCTCAACTCTTGGCTGCCCTGCCTCAGGGGAGCAGCCAGCCCCTGCTGGTGTGAGCAGTGCTGGGTGGAAGGTCATCTACAGGGAAGGAGCACTCACAAACTCTGGGAAAACAGTGCAATGGAGGTATTCTGCAAGGCGGCGGTACTGCTGGGCAGGTCCCTCGTCGAGCTGCAGGTCACGCTTGTGTGGAGTGGCCAACAGGAATGCCTGGAAGAGAGAAAGCCATCAGACCTGGCCTGCAGAAGGTGCCAAACACTAGCTAACCCATCTGTAACCTACTCTTGTGCTCTCAGACATGCCAATGTCCCAACCTAGGCGCTCTTTGCTAGTGGCCCAGCGGGACTGATGCTCTGGGCTACTCTTGTCTGCAAGCCATGGAGCTCCCTGAGGTGTTAGCAAGCTTCTCTCCCTGAGCAGGCGTCAAAGCACTCCTACCCCAGCAAGGTGGGCCCAGGCAGCCTGCCCCAGCTCTGTTTTCTGGTGCTTTGACACTTAGGTTTGGTGCTCCAGTACCTCCATGTAGTTTCTTATATCTTTGTACAAAATCTTCCCCCTGCCTCTGCACAGAAAGTGAGACTAGTGGGAGAGGAAAGCAGCTGGGGATGGTTTGGATGGAGACCCTCCTTTGCTTGAGAGGCTTTGCTTCAATGCTAACTCTGTGGGCAGCAGTCTTCTTCCTACCTGGAGGCAGATTTTGACCCACAACCTCTAGACCTGGAGAAGGCAGCACTAAGCTCCCAGATCTCCAGTCTGCTGCTGGTGCCAAGGGAAGCCTGGCCTCCCGCTCCTCCTGGGTTTGGCTTCGCTGCCCCTTGGAGCACTGCTCCTGCAGTCAGTCCTGGAGCAGCTTCTGTCTGATTCTCATCAACCATGGCTGCCAAGGGCCTCTCTGAGTGCCCTGATCTCCATCCTAAATCCTGTCTTTTTGCCTGTGGTCATGTTTAAGAAACCCTTTGTAGTCCTCCTTGCCACTGGAGAGACTGGAGACAGAAAGATAAAATGGGAAATGGATTGACTCTTTGAGCAGAAGGTGGCAGCTCTGAGACCTGTGTGCTTTTCCTCAACCCTAAAGAGGCTCTTATGCTTATGCTGGCTGTGATGATGCACACACCAAGATGTGCCTCTCCTTGTGGTGGAGGCACTGGTACAGATAGACGCACAAGAGGGAGCTGCCAGCCAGCATAAAGAGAGGCCAGACTGCCTCTGCCCTATGAGAACATGTCTTCATCTGTTCCTCAGGATGTCTTTGAGAAGCTGTCAAGAGGGAGAGAGATGGGGCATGCATGCCAGCCCCATCTTCTCCCACCAGCAGCTCCTCTGAAGCTGCATCCAAGCCCCAGCACGACTCCTACCCACGGCTTATTATCTAGGCTGCCCAGCCTATTTGCAGACACTTGATGTCCTGGCTGAAGCCAATAAGCTGGCTTACAGAGACAGAGCTCGCTGCCAGGCCCGTCCCCAGGAGCACTCAATGTCCCAAGGAACTGCCCCGCTAGCTGATGCCACATCTCACTGTTATACTGATTGCCATCCTCATGTTTTCCACTCTAATCCTATTTTACCCGCTCCTTGGGTTACAGGGAGTCCTTCTGTCCCCTTTTCCTCCTTCCCGATGTTATACGGGGATCTCTTGTCAATATTTTCACAACAAGGTATTTCCAACCCTTGAATTGCTCCTTTCTGAATGCTCTGCTGTTTCCTGAGACTTTCCTGATAATACAGTGTCTGGGGATTTTAAATTTTGCCATTGCTCATACTTTCATTTCCCTCAGGTGCCCCAAGGGATTTCCATGAGAAAATCACAGCAGCTACTCAGCTGGGTCATCTCAAGAAGTTTGTTGTTTCCCTGATTTGTTTCTCTTCTGCCTTATACCTGTTATGCAAGAATTCCCAGGCTGAGCAACACTTCTCAGCTATTTTAATGCCTTGAAACAATGATCAGTTTATGGACCGATTATTCTCAAATGACACCCAGCTCAGACTGTCAAAAAGCCTTAATTTTGTTTTAAGCTCTGCTGGACCTGAGTGATCTTTGGATGTTGTGGAAGCACGACATCTTTAGCTGAGAGGTGCAAGTCACTGAACATCCCCAACTGACACTGGTTTCCATAGTTGAGAGTGTTCTGCAATACTGAGAAATGGGTCCTGAGCCTGGATGGAGCCAACCCTCTGCAGGGGGTCAGGGGTTTACCTCTAAATGGCCCAGGTAGGATGCCACGTTTTCCTTCAGCGCAGCCACGCTGGATACCACGCACTGAAACTTCTCCTCCAGGTCATCATACTCCTTGTCCTCCGTCTGCAAGGCAAGAGGCAGCTGATCCCCAGCATGGGCAGGACAGGTAATGCCTTGGGTGCCTCTTACTGGGTGCTAACCCAAAAAGCAGCCAGGCACCTGCCTGAGGCCCACAGCGCTGGGGACAGGCAGAGGAGACCCTGAGAGGCTCCAGGAATCTGAAAGGGCCCAAAATCTAAGGTACTTGGGACGCGTGCAGAAACAGGGCTGGTTGGTTGTGGTGCTGGGGAACACCGGGGTGTCTTTCCTTTCACTGGGGTGTCTGAGAGTCCTGCGGGTCCTTTGGGGGTCAAAGCACTCCCCTGCAGCCAGGGAGCCAGGCGTGTACCTGCATCCCTCCTACCCTGCTGGTCCTTGGGATGGGACACATTTAGGCTGCTGGAAAATGGGACTGTGTCTCATGTGATGGCACAGGCCACTGGGTGTCAGCATTGGCCATGCCACCTCAGATCTGCTCTCCCCTTCCCCCTGAGGAGACATCCCAGGAGGCCGTGGAAAGCCCCAGAAACAACCCAAGAAGCAGCAGCGGGTTGGTGGGTGCTGGCAGAGGGGTGCAGGCTGCCCACCTTGGCCACGATGCCGGCCTCATGCATGAAGAGCCGGCTCAGCCGCGTGGTCTTCTTGGCGATGGAGTGGGTGTTGAGGCGCGCGAAGCGGTCCCGCAGCGTCAGGTGCTCGGCCTTGTTGTACTTGGTTGCTGTCTCGGGTGGGGGGCACACCAGGTGGGAGGAAAGAAAATCAGGAGAGGAAACTTCAGGGATGGCATCCCAAAGGATCACATCACAACGAAGGTGACCAGCACCCAGGCTGGGAGCTGACAACATGTCGTGATCAACCGGATAAGCACAACCCACATCAGAGAAGGGCAGCCACGGGGAAAGTACTATGAAAACCAAAAAGAGCAAGCTTCTGTTTGTGGGGAGCTTGATTTCTCCTATCCCAAGGGCAGGACTGTTCCTCCCGGTTCCCCAGCTCCAGGAATGCAGACAGACTGGTTTTGTGCTTAGCTCCCTCCACTCCATGCCACCCTGCTCCTGCAGCCTTCAGGTCTTGCCCGGAGTGGCATTTGCAGGACCAGAGCAGAGCCAGGAGCTGCCCACCTCGGTCTGCGGCTCCACCAGGCAGGACGAGTGGAGGAAAGGAGGGCTTTGAACTGAGTGAATTGGGAATTAGTGGAACACCAAGGGGAGATAACTGGGGTTGGGCTGGGGCTTCCCAGAGACCGTGCCCCCTGCCCGTGCCATGCCCCCTGCCCACTCACCTACTTCTCTGCGCCGTTTGTACTCGTTGATGTTGGTGTTGACCTGGGCCATGGCACGGACGGCTGCCTGCAGGGCTGGGTAGGCGCTGGCACTGGTGGGGGTGTTCTCCAGGATCTTCCCCAGCAGCAGTGGGTATTTGGTGACCCTCTGCACCGGCATCACCAGGAAGAAGCTGAGGTCCGACGCGCCCGTGTGAGGCCTGATGGAGAGGGGAATCGCTCTAGGTCGGTGTGGAGGGCTGCCCTTCCACCCTGCTGCTCCTCCCAGCTTCTCTGCGAGTATTTTGGGGGGAAAACAGTCCCTTTCCAGCTTTAGGGGAGCTTTGCTGCCTTGGACGTGCTGTGCCCAGCAGCCATGGGGGGCTTCTGGCTGTGAATCACTGCTCCCCTCCAGCTGTGTGGCCACCCCCCCGGGAGCACTGGCAGGGGGACACTGTCCCTGCCAGCCACGAAGGCAGTGCCAGCCCCAGGCGGGCGCCTGGCATCCCTCAACAGAGCAGTGCTTGTCTAGCCAGAGGCACGGGATCAGCGTTTGCTCCAGAGGGAATGGGGAGGGAGGGTGTGGGCAGAGGGCAGGCAGGCTGCAGGAAGGACTCTCCTTAGGAGTCACACTGCCTGTGCCCTGAAACAGAGAGCAGCAAATCCCAGCAGCTGCCCCACTGCCACCGATGCTTCTCCTGGCTCCAACAGTTTGTGACACCCCTAGGGGTTCAGGAGGTCCCTCGGGGCCAGCCCGTCTCTCTTGTCAACCTGGGAAACGTGGCCTCTTGGGCTTGGTGGGAGCTGCGGGTGCCAACCCATCCTTAGTTTTGGGATCCACCATAGAAGATCACCAACCCACAGTGCCCCTTTGGCAAGTGGCCCCAAGGATGCAAGACAGGCAGCTAGGGACTATACCAGGCAATGCCACATAGGTGAGTGCCATGACGTTACACTCAGCCTGGTGGCATATACCCATGCTGGAAGCTTGCCCAGAGAGAAGGGCAAGGCCAGGAGGTAAAACAGGGATAGGGAGATGGTGGCCTCAGCAGCAGGTACCTACACTGTTGCATTCAAGGTCTCCAAGATCTCCTCCTGCAGCCTGGGGTCCTTGCGGTAGCTCTCCACCAGCAGGAGGGCATGGTCATAGCTGGCACAGTAGATCTTGTAGACGGTCTCCATCTCCTCCTTGAACTCTTGGAACAGGGCACCTGGGGAAGGAGAGCGAGGCTGGAAAGGCTGGTCCTCTCCTATGACCTCAGAGAAAGGTGGAGGTTTCTCCCCAGCCTGCTGGAAGGGTGAAGCTGGCAGAGCAGTGCCAGCCAAATGTGCCAGGCCAGTGCTCTGCACCCCAGGCATCTCTGCTAAGCTGCACCTGATGCTTCCCCCCCCTTCCCTCACTTTCTGCAGCCTGGGCAGGTCTGCCTTCCCCCTGTGGGGTGAGCGTGGGTGGCTGCCTGTGGATCATGGTGTGCAGGCAGCAGTGCTTCCCAGAGCCAAGGGAAGTGCAGGAGGTGCCAGGGTGGGTAGGCTGGGGGCTGCACCAGGGCACAGCACCAGGCTGTGGCACTGCCAGCACCAGCAAAGGCATGGGTGGGCATGGGTCAGCTCTCTTACTGATGCAGAGCAACTGGTCCTGCTCCTGGGTGGCTGTGGCTTCCAGACCCTTCAGAAACCGTCTGGAGATGTGGAGGATGTCATCCGTGTTAGAGAAGAGCCCTTCCAGGTCAAGCTCAGGTAGCTGAAGGGAACAAAGATGCCCCAGGGTAAGCCAAGTACATCAGACAGAGGTGGACCATGTGTTCTGGGGGCACTCACACTCTTCTGAGTGCTCATGTCCTTCCAGCTGCCCCGTGTGACCCCCGAGGAGCTGGAGCATTGCTCTATTTCAGGAGGCATTGGGGATGCTGAGACCTTGTTGTGCTCCCAAACAGGGCAATGAGGCCTTTTCATGTTACAGATGCAGAGTTAAAGCCGTGGGACGGCTGTACCGGGTCAGACCCAATGTCCATCCAACCCAAGACCTTGGCTGATCAAGAGAAGCCCAGGAAGGTGGGAGGTGACCTTCCTGCAGTGATTTTGACATCTTGCAGCTTTCGACAGGTTCACCCTATGGTCCCCAGCCCCTGGGTGGGGTACGTGCCCCCTCTCACCTGCTTCTTCTGGAGGTGTGCCCGGATGTCTGCCACACAGAGTTGGATGTTGTGGACATAGCTGGCCTCAGTGGTGATGAGCTCCTCCACAGCCAGCCGCTGGCTCAGCTCCATCCTGTCACAGGGCATCACCTCCTCATAGATGGCCTCTTCGGTCTCAGCTGCATCCTCAGCATTGGGCTCTGCCCCGTGGGCACTCGCCATCTCTGTTGACACTCTGTAGGGGGTGGCAGAGGCTTAGGGACAGGCTGGGATGGTGCCCAACCCAGCTCAGTGCCCATGCTCCCTCCCCTGTGCCAGGGAGACATCCTCAGGGACATTCAACTTATTTATATTTACAAGAAAGGTGTGGATGACACTCCGAAACCATAAAACCATAAAGCACCGCAAGCCAGGAGCAGGCTGACAGCGGAGGGCAGACACCCACGTGTGGCAGGCAGGGACTTGCCACACACACATGCCCAAACTCCAGCGACCATGTGCAGGGCCAGGGTGGGGGCAAAGGGAGCCCCAGCTGCAGGGAGGGTCCCGGCAGCACTCACCCCTATGCAGGGTCTGGTCCCCGAAAGCAGAGTGGGGTTAGTCCCTGTCCCTCCCTGCCTCGGCTGCCGGCGCCTGGCGCGTTGCCTCCTGTTCAAGAGTCCTATTCAAAGTACAAAGGGTGTTTTTGCAGTGCGTGAACAAGAGACGCTTCTGTGGCCAGGACAGCTGGTCTAAAAGTGACAGGGATGGGAGAGAGAAGTGGGCGAAGCTGCAGGCACCGCTGTCAGAGACACTCACAGCCCCTGGTGCGCAATGCCCGTGCCCTGCCCGGCACAGCCTGTTCCCCTCTCCTCTCTGCCTGTGGAGAGCGTGAAAAATTGGAGCTGACTCATGCTGTTTCCTTCTCGGTGAACACCCTCTGCTCTAACTGGTGCCGAGGAGGATGGAGCAGCTCCCAAAGCATCACAGATAGTGCTCGGTCGCAGGCAGGAGGCCTTGAGAGAGAGACAGGGCACAGCCCACGCCAGCGGAGCACACAACTCGGCTGCGTCCAGACCCCAGCTGGGGGGAGGGATGGATGCCACCAGGCAGCCTGCCCACGGAGGCTGCAGAGGAGGTGAGGAGAGAAGGCAAGGCAGAGGTGGCTCGGCACAATAAAAGCAAGACGGCACAAGCAGCGGCAGAGGGAGGGTGGTTCTGCATCTGCCCTCCACTGCCAATCTCCAACCCTGATAATCAGCTGGACTGCAGCATGCCAGGGGCTCCTTTCGGAGGCTGCAGCCCTGGGGCACCTGCAGTGGGAGCAGGACAGCCCGAGCCTCTGCTGGGGAAGGGTCCAGCTAACAAGCAGGTGATGCAGTTGTGAGCACAGGGCAGGGTGAATGTCCCCTCCTGGCACATGCCCACTGCTGCCCTGGAGGAGAGCTGGGCTTGGCACAACACGCAAATGCCTGCGAGAAGGTATGGGACCTCTGCCTGCCTTACAGGGACACGTTACCCTGCCAGCTGTCAGCCCTGCCCTCTGTGGATTTGGCTGTTGCCCCTGCCTGTGGCATGGCTTTAGCTGCTAAGGGACATGGGGAGTAGGGGACACTTTCCTGTGCCCCTTTGGGTGCTTCTGAGGTGTTCAGGCAGGATTCCCATCAAGGACTGTTGGACCAGCCCAGAGTCCTCTGCCTGGGGGTGACAGCAAGAGGTGACAGCTCAGAGGAAGGGCTGCAGTGGAGGCAGGTGGAAAGCCATGATCTGAGACATCCCCTTAGCCCTAGAGAAATGCCCTGCATCTCGGGGGCATGTGGGTGCTGGGTGTCACTGGTCCCTGCACCAGCATCCCCCAGAGCATGACGCTGCTTTGGGGGGTTACCCCCAAGCTGGGGAAACCTCTTTCCCTCCCCCTCCTCAGCCTGAAACATCAGAGGAACGAGGGAATTGAACAAAACTAAAAATAAGCCTTTCTGCGCAACGCCGGACCAGGCAGAGAGAGCAGGAGCAGGTTTCATTCTCCTCCCGGGCAGCTGCCCGCCTTCCACATGTCACCGCGCATCCCCGTCCCTAAAGCGGGGCACCAGGCAGCGTCCCCGGCCAGCACTGGGGGACCCGCAGGCAGGGGGTCCCGCGGGGCACCCCCGGCTCCAGCCCCACAGCCCCCACCCTGCGCCCCGGGGGTGCCACCTCCCCGCTCCCCCCATGTCTCTCCGGCCCCGCCGTCACCTCCCCGCCCCGAAACCCCCCCGGTCCCGGCTCTTACCTGCGGCGGAGGCCGGGGCTGGCTGCGGGGAGCGCTGCGGAGCTGCGGCCGCTCCGCCGCTGCCTGCGGGGGGGTTAATGATAAACCCGCGGCGCCGCAGCCCGGCCGGGCACGGGGCCGGCGTGGGCAGGACGGGCCGAGCCCACGGCCCGTGGGGGGTGAGACGGCGGCACCCGGAGCTCCGTCCCCGCCGCCCACCCGCCGCGGGGCCCGGCCGCCCCGGGACGAGCAGAGCGGGCCATCTGCAAAAGCAGCTGGTCGCCAAGCGCCGCACCTGGGCATGTGTTAGCCCCTGGCATCGCAGCCGCAGCCCTCCCCCCTCTCCCCCACCAAGCCTGTTCCCCTTATCCACCCTCACACCGTGGTGCTTCTCAGCCCCCAGCGTCCTGGTGGCCTGTGCCGGGCGGCAGCTCCAGCAGGAGAGCAGGGGACTCACTGGCTCTCTCCTGCTGGAAATAAACACAGACAAATCCTCTGTGTCTTTTTATGGCCTTGCCGTGGCTCCAGTGTGTTGTGCCTCAGCACCAGCTCGGTGCCCTGGTGGTCCCACAGCCCATCACCCATGGGTGCACAGGCTTCTCCCCACGTTACCCTGCAGGCAGGCATCCCCCCCGTCACACACCCCTCTGCTCTGCCATCGCTGCCCAGCTGCTCAGCCACGGAAAGGGGTTTGGGGCAAACAGAAACGAAATTATATAACTGAGGAAGTGGTTGCACAGATTGGGCCATTGCAAGCCAGTGGCTATTTGGCGTGAGGTTGTTTTTCACTTGTGAGGTGTTTGCATCCTTATAAACAAGCTATTGAGAAGAGAGAGGCTGGTCTGTAGCCAGCTCCTGCAGCTGGGCACTCGGCCTCGGCCTGGCCACAGGGAGGGGACAGCAGCACCTGGGTTTTTCCACAGCGGCCAAAAAAGTGGCACAGTGAAAAGGACCCTGAGTCTTTCAGTGACTCACACAGGTCACAGGCAGTGTCTGTGTCTCGAGCTGAGTCTCCCCACGGTCCAGGATGAGCTCTCCACTGCAGCCCTTCCCTCCCCCAGCTGACGTGTGGGGGCTGATGTGGGCTGGGCAGGGCAGCACGGGGGACCACATGCATCTGCCCCACTGGCTCCCACCCGGTGCTGGTGCCAGGAAGGCCAGCCTGCCCACTGCCTTCCCTGCCTGCATCCCATCCTGCCCATGGCGAGGCTGGGTGCAGCTTATGGGGCTGTGCCGGGGACCCCGAGCTGAGAGCATGAAACCACTCTCCCTGCGCTGGAGGGATGCAGCAGCGCACAGGAGCGGTTGTGGATGGATGAGCTGGGCAGCCATGGCAGAAGGATCCAGGGTTGGGAAGAGGCAGAAGCATTAATGCCCAGGTAGGTTTTTGTAGGAGAAGCCAACATGCAGCAGTGTCCCCTGGCTGGGTGGGTGGCTGGGGTAAAACCACCCCACATGAATGGTTCCCAGAGTGGCCCACGCCATAGGGACTTAGAGAGAGACACGTGGCCACAGGAGGGACCCGCACATGGCTGGGCAGCAAGGGCTTTACCTAACTGTGGCCTCGGGGACAAGATGTTGTCCTTCTTCCCTTGCAGGTAGCAGCAGGGATTCACTCCTCGCCCAGGTGCTTTCTGAAGCAGCAGAACACCCAGCTGGGCAGCCTTGGGGCTGGCATTGCGGCAATGTCAGGAGCTCCCCAGCTCCATCCTTGGCCAGGTGCTCTTACTACTGCTTACTGAAAGCCATCACCCCATCACCCCTTGAGGCATGTCACCACTGCTTTTCTCCCACCAGCATCTTGTGGCCGATCACGCCAGGGCAGGAACCATGCTCCTGCAGCTGCTGAGGGAGTCCCAGTAGGACAGTGCTCCCCGCTCGGACGGTGTCACAAAATCACAGAATCACAGAATCTTCTAGGTTGGAAGGGACCTTAAAGATCATCTTGTCCAACCGTCAACCTAATTTTGACAAAAATAAACACCCACACAACAAACAAAAAGCAATACCATCACTAAACCATATCTCCCAGCACTACATCAACCTGTCTTTTGAACACCTCCAGGGATGGTGCCTCAACCACCTCCCTGGGCAGCCCATTCCAATGTCTGATAACCCTTTCGGTGAAAAATTTTTTCCTAATATCCAGCCTGAACCTCCCCTGGTGTAACTTGAGGCCATTTCCTCTAGTCCTGTCCTCTAGTCTCTTCCTCAGAGAAGTGACCGACCTCCACCTCTCTACACCCTCCTTTCAGGTAGTTGTAGAGAGCAATAAGGTCTCCCCTCAGCCTCCTCTTCTCCAGGCTGAATAACCCCAGCTCCCTCAGCCTCTCCTCATAAGACTTGTGCTCCAGACCCCCACTCCTTGCCCTGTTGGGGCCAGCACAGCCGGTTGGTATCCCTGTCCACCCCCTCCGCCCTGGCTGGTCCACACCATGGGTGTTGCCTCAGGCATATTTCCCATTCCAGTCTGTTTTTTCAGACACTGGATAACCTGGATCCGGCAAGTTCCTTGCAGGGTGGCCTCTCCGTTGAGCCCTGCAGGGAGCAGCTGATCCCTCCTTCACCCCTGGTGCAAGCTGTTCCCTTCCTGCCGTGCCATGCTGTGCCATGCCGTGCCGTGCCGTGCCTCACACTCCTCCTGTCCAGCACCGGGGCTGGGGCTGTTGTGGCTCCACCTGGGTGGCTTTGGGGACCAGGAGCAGTGTCACAGCGCTGTCACCGCTCCAGGGCTCCCCAGGGAGGCATGAGAGCAGGCTGGCTGCCCTGGCCTGGCTCTCCTTACAAGGGAAAAGCAAATAGGCGCCGGCTGGTTGAGCACAATGTTTGTGTCCCAGGGTGAGGTGTTGTGCTCAGGTTAAGCCAAGCTAAAGGGTCCCAGCGGGGTGGGGACCCTTGGCATCTGCAAGATGCCAAGTGGCACTCTTGGTACCCTGGCACCCTTGGCATCGGCACCCTTGTGGGCAGGCAGCACTCTGCCCGGCTGACATGAAACCTAGCAAGTGGTGGCAGGGTGTGGGACCACGCGTGGGACCGTGTGTGGGAGCTGGTAGCTGCTGGGAGGGCGGCAGTGGGGCAGGACTGCCTTCTTCCACAACAGAGCCACGTTTGTGTAAGTAACCTCGTTGCAAAATTGTTTTTACAGGATGCTTCTCGCAGAGCAAGGGTGAGCCACCTCTTCCAGGAGCACCATGGCTCCTCTTCACACCCAGTGCCATGGCAGGAGCACTTTGCCAGCTCTATTCTGGTGGTATTTAAGAGAAAAAAAACCACCAACCCCAAGCTGCTGATGGAACAAGGACCCCCACTGATAATTCCTTGTGTAATGCCCACAGGCCCAGTCCAGGGGCTGGAGAAACACCTGCTGGATGGTGCTGGGCTCTGGCTCAAAACAGGCATTGTGGTAAAAGCGTCAGGGAGAAGGCTGCAGGTTTGCAGGGTGGAGGCTGCCAGCTCTCAGCAGCAAGAGCCAGGCTCAGGCAGGAGCATGCAGATGCCCAGCATGTGTGCAGCAGCCTCCAGGGAGATGCCATCTCAGCCAGAGAGGTGGGTATTGCTCCCCACATCTCACCCCAAACTTCTGCTGGCTCCTGGAAAGCCTTTTGCTGTCGACAGGGATACTCCCAGCCACTCAAAACCTGAAAGCTCAGCCTATTCAGATGAAAGCTAAAGCCATCAGGGGGCTCTCTGGGAACACACCAGATAAGCTTTGAGTTAGTCAGGGCTTGTTCAGAAAATAAACACAACTTCCAGCCATGAAAAGCAGGGCAGTTCGGGCTGTGCCTAACAACAGCAGGCGGGGGTTCCTCTCCGAGCAGCAGGTTTGCACAGGAAAGTTACATTTCCTCTATTTAATATTTTCTATTATTACTGTTCTTTGGACTTCTTTCCCGTCTTGAAAGGACTTCGTGACCACACGCTGCTATCAGCCATTCATGGTGGAAATGAAAACATGGGGGGAAAAAAAGCAGCTCAAGAATGTGCTTGCAGGTGCATCCTAATCACAAAACTTCCTCCCACGCTGCAGGTCTAGGAAGTGGACTTTGCCTCCAACACCATTGCTTGTGTGTGCTGTGTGAAGCAGAAAATTTCAAGCTAAGGTGCCAGGCGAAGCAGGAAAAAGCCTGCGAAATGAAAGGTCTTCAATCTGCTGAGCTGGCCGTCAGCGTGGGCAAGTCCTGAAAAACCACATAGATGTCATTCCGATCTCTTCCTCCTTCCCTTCCCAGCTCGTGGAACCTGTGTTTAAGTCCTCTGTGGGAGGGAAGCAGGGCTGTGCTTACCTGCTCGGGACAACCTCGTCCACGTTCTCCAGCAGGCCTGCTCCTAAGCTGACAGAGACTGTATTAGCTCCAGTGGTCTGGAAGGAGATGCCAGCTCCAGCCTCATGGCTGGGAGGGCACTGCCTGCACCAGGAGACAGAGCAGAACCTAAAAATAAGCAGATAGAATTTGATCCAAGCGGAATAAATTAAGAGTCAGCTCTTTATTTCTAAGAGGGTTATTTATGGGCCCCAGGCAGACCTCTCTCATGCAGGAGGCTTCAGCCCCTCTTGGCCTCTCTGAGGCTACAACACCTCACTTCTCTATCCACATTTTGGTGCTTGAAGCTTCATGTCCACCAGCCTCTGTGGTCCTTTCCTCTCCTCACCAAGTCCCTGCTGCCTTGCGTTGCTTTTCCTAGCTTGAGATCTCCATTTCTGTGCTAGGGCTGGTGACTCTGGGCCTTTCACCCATCTGGCCCACGTTCCTGTCATCAGCTGAGCCAGCTGATGGTGAGGACAGCTCAAGGAGAAAGCCAGACGCTGGTTTGAGGGCACTGAATGCCAAGGTATCTGCCTTTCTTCCTGGAGAGTGGTTCCTGCTCTCTTGGGACCAGTGCAGAGCAGTGCTCTGCTGGGAGCCCTCTGCCATCTCTTGCTTGATGAACCAAGCAGTACTGATATTTATTCTTTTCTTCCTCCCATTAATGCAGGGATGCTGGTCGCTGTTTTTCCTGCTCGCATCCTGCTGGTAACAGTCTGCTGGAGAGCACAATTACCCAGTTAGCAAACAGGTTATTTCGTAAGGGCTGTGGTCTGCAAGGTCTCCCATCCCTGCCCATCAAGGATGCACACACTGTGCCCTTCCTAGGGGCTGGTGTCTCCCAACCTATGAGTAGGACAGGCACCTAGTCCTCGCCTCTGCCCTGGCCTGGCTTAGAAAGCCATGGCTGAGCCACACACAGAGGTGTGCATGGCCCATGGGCACCTGGGCAGGGGCACCGGGAAGGGATGGAGGTGTCTGCAGCACCTTGAAGCTCTGAAAGGAAGGACAAATGTCTCCAGGCCACTCCAGCCCCAGCAAGGACGACCAACATCCCATCACAAGGTAGGGCCAGCAGCAACACTCCTTGCCCAAAGCATCCCACAGTGTGCAGGCCCACCATCCCACCGAGCACCTTCTGCCTGGAGCGAGGAGGCCATGAGACATGAGAAAGGCAAGAAGAGTTTAGAAAATTCTGGTGGTCTATGCTGATTAGTCATTTCCACTGATCAAACCAACATCTTCTCCCTGCCTGACTTTGTACAGTTTCTGCTCCTGCCAAGTCATCACAACCACCCACCCGCAGAGCTGGAGCTCCACGTGACCACCGCCTCCTCCCAGTGGCACACCATGCTGTCGCCCTGGGCCACCAACGCACCCGGGCACCCAGGCACCCCGCTGCTGGTACCCCACCCCAGGGTGCAGTTGCTCTCCTGCACAAGGTGAGGGCGTGAGAAGATAAGCAGAGGCACGTCCCCTCGAGATTCACCTTCTCCTCTGGGATCAGTCCCACCAGCACTCGCTCCTCCCGGCAAATTCCTGCGTGAGTGGTTGTTCTGGAGTCACTGAAGTAGCTGCTGCCTGCACAGGAGATGTTGCAGGAACTTCTCTGGCTCGAGAGAGAAATGAAGGGTGGGAAGGAGGCAGGAGCAGCCCTTTGAAGCTGCCAAGCCAGTCTGCGTGCAAGCTCTCCATCCCTTGTTCCACTGACGCAACTGGGAGTGCCTCTGCCTTGACAGGGCTTGTGTCTCCGCCACAGGCAAATGCAGCAGCTGCCCCCTTGAGAGGGATCATCGTGTGCTTGTTTCACTACCGAAGGCAAAAAACCCTGCCCAGGAATCTCAGCTGGTGTGGTGTGTCTCACAGCACAGTAAGGACGCCTGAAGCAAAGACCCTGCAGCAGGACACCAGCCCCATGCGCTGCCGGGGAGGAGGGCAGGGGTGGGCAGCTCTCCAGGTTTGCACAATGGGCTGGGGAAGCCCACGGCCAAGAGCCTTTTCAGGGGAGCAGCCTAAAGCCAGGGCTCCCCCTTCATTTTATGAGCAGACAAACAACCCAGCAGGGAGAACCAGGTTGCAGAGAGGTGGAGGTCGGTCTCTTTTCCCAAGTCACAGGCGACAGGACTAGAGGAAATGGCCTCAAGTTACACCAGGGGAGGTTCAGGATGGATATTAGGAAAATTTTTTTCACTGAAAGGGTTATCAGACATTGGAATGGGCTGCCCAGGGAGGTGGTTGAGGCACCATGTGTGGAGGTGTGCAAAAGACGGGTTGACGTAGTGCTGGGAGATATGGTTTAGTGATGTTGCTTTTTGTTTGTTGTGTGGGTGTCTATTTTTGTCAGTTAGGTTGATGGTTGGACAAGATGATCTTTAAGGTCCCTTCCAACCTAGAAGATTCTGTGATCTCCACTGGGGGCTGTGGAGAACTGGGGGTGGGCAGCTGCCTGGCAGCAATGAAGGTCTGACTGCAGATCCTGGCAGGACACTGCTGGTGGGGCTGCCACATGCCAAGACCAAGAAGACAGAGAGATGTGGCAGAACAAACCCAGAAGAGGTGAAAAGAGGCTGAGGTGGAAGGAGAAGGGTCCCCGGAGTCCCAGCAGCAGCAGAGAGGCTGCAGGGTGGTTCTGGAGACACTGGAACAGGTTGCCCAGAGAAGCTGTGGCTGCCCCATCCCTTGAGGTGTTCAAGGTCAGGTTGGATGGGGTTTTGAGCAACCTGGTTTAGTGGAAGGTGTCCCCGCTCAGGGCAGGAACAAGATGATCCTCAAGGTCTCTTCCAGCTCTAACCATTCTACAATTCTATGGCTCTGAAGCCAGCTCATGGTGTTGCCTACATGTCCTCCTCTACTCACCTCCTCACATCTTATCAAGGAGGATGTTTTACTGGGGAGGAGTTTGCTGTGGAAAAAACCCAGCAGCTAATACCATGGAATATAAAATGATGGCCTGGAGTCCCGGGTGCCGGTAGCACTGAAGTCTGGCTGCTGAGAGGAGAGTCTCCTGCTCAACCTGGGCACCAACTCCCCAGGCCCCAGGGCTCTGTATATCTCAGCCCCCCCTGGTACCTGACCCTTGCAATGTGGGGCTTCCTGCCAAAGTGGCAGCACCTGGCCGGGGGTGGTCTGCCCATCAGTCGCTTCGGCTGAAAGCAGAGCTCCCCTGTGCGTCAGCAGCCATTACTTCATCTCCTCCCCCACAGCCACAAGATGACTGCAGCATCAGAAGGACATCTCCATTACTAATGGGTGTAGATGAGACGCCAGCTCCAGCTCTTCCACCTGTCTTGACTCACCAACTTACGCCCCAGCTGCAGGTCTCCTCCCCAGGCCATGATGATGGAGAGCCACCAGCCAGTTAGGGACCACTCTGCCAAGCCTTAGGTGCTCCTCTTGGCCAAGGGGGATCATGGGACCATCCAGTAAGGATGTGGGGAAGCAAACCTGGTTCGTGTGGTCTCCTGGGGTGTCTATAGAGGTGTCTTGCCAGGCACCCCACCACAGGCTGTCGGGGACACATGCTGTATGGGAAGGAGAGAGGACAGACCTGCTAGGCAGATCAGTCATTACAGGACTGAAGTAAAGGGCCTGGTTTCATAGCAAAGGAATGTTACCCATGGGGAAACACTGAGTGTGTCCAGAAATTATCTGAAATAGGGCAGGGGTAGCAAAGTGACCATGTTTGCCATCAGCACTCTTCAGAGCCAAGCAGACAAAGGCTGGCCTTGAGGAGCTGCAGGGTTCCTCTCCCCTGATGGTGGGACAGTAAGGTGGCCACGGAAACTCAGGCAAAGGCAGAGCAAACATACAAAAACCAGTCGAAACATTGGTAGCCCAGTGATGGGCTTGAACTGGTGTGTCCCCTCCCAGGAAGGAGATCTTAGGAGTATGTTTCCAAAATGTCTGGAGCAGAGAAAGCAGAAAATTGACTGTTGAAAGTGAGTAGGAAAGAAAGAGAGGACAAGAAAGGAAGCATTGCCACTGCGTAAGCTGGTGATGTGCTCACACTCAGGAGGCTGTATGTGGGTCTGGCTTCACCCTTTGCCTCCATCTCCAGGGGATATGGAAGATGCTTGGGAGTAGGAATGACCCAAGCTCTGGAGCAGCCTCTGTGTGAGGAATGGCTCCACGGCCAGGAAAAGGGATGACAGAGAGGGGTGTGATACGGATCTGCACTGCCTTGGGAGGCACATGAAGGTATGGAGGGGTGATTACTCACTATCTCTTCCAGTACTGGAGTACAAGCTCCAAACGAAACTACCTGGAGGGAAGTTTAAAACAAGGAAAAGGAAGTGGTTCTTGGTACAATGTATAGTTAAACCATGGAGCTCCTCACCACAGGATGTGACAGGTGGTTCTTGGTACAACGTATAGTTAAACCATGGAGCTCCTCACCACAGGATGTGACAGATGCAAAGCATTTAAACAGGAACTGGATGAATTCATGGAAGAAAAATCCTTTGGGTTATTAAATACAAAGAACCACCATCTCTTCCTTAAGGCTGAAGGACCGGTGGGAGCTCGGGGACTATTCTCAGGAAGTCTTGCTGTGCCCTTACTCCATGCCTCTCTAAACATCTGCTGCAGGCCACAGCTGGAGCCAGGATATTGGCTTAGATGAGCTATCACATGGCTCTTATGGTTTGTCACACCACTGCTCTGAGATGAAGCCACGGATCGGGAACATGGCACACCACTTCCTCGCCCAAGGAGAGCCCGGGCTGCTGCAGTTGCAGGCTCTGCTGGGAGACTGCCCCACACGTGGGGCTCATCCTGACCTCTGCTGTGTGCCAGACCAGCTGTGGCACCATGAGATGGTCCCGTTCCCTTTGGTTTTAGGAGAATAGTTGATAACAGTCAACTGAAGTTCACTACTTTTCTTAAAGCACTTTTTGGAATGCCTCACCACAGGGAGCATCCCTCTGCCCGGTCTCCTCTGGGTTTTCCGGCTACATACAGCCTAACGAAAGCAAATGCTGTGCTGCCAACAGCTGCCTGGAGATGTCCTTGAGACAGAGGAGGGAAAAAGGCTCTGAGAATTCAAGGAAACCACAACACATGTTCCAGTCACAAAAAATAATTTTTAAAAAGTTCTTTTGCTAGGACTCAGTCCTGCCTCTGTCACCAGCTCGTAGCTCTGCGTGCACATCTCCCCTCTGCCGCTTAACTCTTGTGTTTTAATCAGCTCAGAGGTGGCAGGAGCTGGTGATTTGGACACAACAGCTGAGTCCAGTGTCTTCTGTTTGCCTGCTGCCACGTGGTCTGACGGTACGATCCGGTCGCTGTGATACCCAGGCAGCCCTACGGGATTCAGTCTGCGTTTGGAGATTTCTGAACATCATCTCCAGTTCCCCCAGGTGACAAAACAAACCCCACAGCAAGGGCACGCAGAGAGACGCTGTCATGTGCTTGGAGTTCCCTGCAATGCACCAGTTCTCAGCAGCTGGGTACCAGCTGCTAGTGACGGAGATGTGACTCCACTGGCTTTAACGGGAAGATCTAATTCCGGTCCGTCTGTTGTTTGGGAGAGGGTCCAGCAGAGGTGAAACAAGGAGAAATTTCTATTTTTAGAAACATTTGTTTTCAGGATAATTTTTCACAGAGGTGGCTGACAGGGCTCCATGTGCTCCAGACACTGAACACACCAGTCACAGCATGGGTCACTAGCAGCTACCTGACCCTTGGGAAGTGAACAGGATGCTTTGAGGGGAATGATCCTTTTTGTAGCTCCTGTCCCAGCCTGCCACGACAGGCCTCCCAGTACAGCAGCACAGAGATGGTGGGGATATCCAGTGCTGTGGCTGGCAGAGAGCTCCCAGACAAGACCTGGTGCCTGTTTTCACTTAATGCATTGCTGCTGCAGTTCATGCTGCGTCCAAGGGATGCTCTGGATGCATTGACCACCTCGCAGCCAGCGGTGACACAGGAGAGAGGAACACTGTCACCTGCTGTACCCCATGGCTGCAGCACATCTACCCTTTGGTGAATGTCAAACATTCATTTCTTCCCCTCTGGTCTCAGAGTTTTCCTTGTCTCCTTCCCTGCAGAGGGGAGGCAGGTCCCACACACCTGCATTTTTCCTGAAAAGCCTCAGAGTGATGCAAATGGCCAGTCTCAGACAGCAGGTTGGGTGCCAGTCCTAGGAGCCTGGCTCCATCAGCCCGGGTAGCATGGGCTTGCCATGGGGAACTTCCCCTCCGCTGGGAACCCAGGTGGTCTCTGTGTCCCGCTGGAGGCATGACCAGAGAGACCTTGGGACAGCAGGGGAACTACTTCACTTAGGAGAGATATGAGATAACAAGTCCTGTGGCTGAGTCACACAGGATTTTGATCTGTTCCCCACGTACTAGTGGGCTTTGGACCAGGCCAGCAGCACCTGTCATCAGGGTGAGCCATCCTTGTGTGACATTCCTGTGCCAGGCATCAGTTGCTACCACACAGACGTGGCCTCACAGACCTGAAGGAGATGGCTGCAGAAAGGACTTTGGGTATGAGAGCTCTGCACCCAGAGCCTTGTGCAGTGATAATTAAAAATGCCTGCATTTCCTCTTGGTCTCAGTGCCAACAAGACCAGGCACAGAGCAGCTACAAGCAGAGCTGTGTTGCCACCATGAAGCCGCTCTGCAGCTGAATCTTGTCACGGGCTGTCCCCATGTTGGCTGGAGCATCTAACAGAGACACCTGCTTTTGCAAACCATGGCCCCTGCTGAGCTCTGCTGAGCCACCATTCATCGGTGCTAAAATTAGCTGAAGGCCCATCAATAAAGGAGCCCTTGAATGAGCTCGCTCTGAAGACCATCAAAGCAGGACAGCCTGCACCCTTTTCATCTGCTCAGATGACAAAGTGAGACCCACACGGCGTGACTGCTGCTCCGGAGGAGATGTGGAGCAGGGCCTTGTGCATCGAGGGGCTGATTGATTTGTTAGTGATATTTCCAGTACTGTGGTGACAATAACATGTGATGAGCCTTTCCCCTTATCTGGCACTTTCCACCCTGTGCTTTTCACAAACGCTAATGAACCAGAGCTCGTGATGATCTTTGGAGAAGGGGAGAGAAAAAATTCAGGCATAGTCAAACAGCATCTCTCAGCCCATGTTTTATGTTTTTTTTATCTCAACAAGAATAAGCTTTTGAATGACATGAAAAGCTTTGCCATTGAGTAGAGAAGACGTTTGAGTCTGCAGGTGACTGTTGGAAGGGACAAGACACAGGTGGATTCTACCCCCGGGAGGACACGCTCAGGAAGGGGCTGGAGCCCCAGGTTTCCAGCCACAATATGTCTGGAATCAGGTGCTCCACCCTGAGTCCAAATCCTGGGATGCTTTGCTTAGTAGCATCCCAGTGCCATGCGCTTGTGCACAGCATCCAGGAGATGGGCCAGCACTCAGCATCCCTCAGAACTACTGTCCTGCAAATCTCCAGGATGTAGAAATCAGGAGGGTGATCTACGAAACATCGTGTTTAAAAATCACAGCGACATTTACAAACAAGCTCCTGGAGGGATGGGGCTCCTTTCCACCATGCCATCCTCTCCAGGCTCTCTGGGGTGCTCTCAAATATGTTTTTCTTTCCAATCTTGGGAGCGAGATTGCTTTAAAAAAAAAAAAAAAAAATGGAAGGAACTGAAATGCCCTGACTCCACAGGACCAACTCCACGACCCCTGAGGAGGTGCTGATAAAAGCCACTGCATGATGTGCTGTTAGTAATAAAATCACCAGACTCAGCAGCCCTTGATTGGTTCCCTCAGCTGCAATCTGCTCGAGTGCTGATCCTCATCCAGAGGCAGCCTCTAAGTGTTGTAAGATTCAGGAGGTGGGAGGCAGAGGGAGCATCCCTGCTGCGGGGGAAGCTGGGTGACAGGAGGACACAGCTCTGCTCACTGCTCTGCATCATTTCTCCCCCAATGTGTAAAGAGATGCAGAGCACCCCTAGAAGAGGGTGATGGCCAACCTGCTGGGACGGACTGTGCTCAGCTGGCTCCTGCCACCAGAAAGAAGCAGTGTCCTCCCAAAGCCTGTGCTGGGCAGATAGGACTGAGTCGGCCACGTCCCGCTCTCCAGGCTCTTGCTCTGCTGCTGCAGCAGATATTCTGCACCGCCTGCATTCATTCCTCGTATCCTCCCTGGCATCCTAAATCACAGCACATGGTGTGTATAAAAATCCGTGTTCCCTAAAATGGTTCAAGAAATTATACCTGGGGGGAAGATTTACTCCCAGGTGTGTCAGCTGTCATCCATAAGCTGAATTATTTAGCATTAGACGAGACTCACCTCAGTGATTTGAACCTGACTGATTTCAGCAGTTTCACAGGAGAAATGTGCCTCGGATGCCAAATACCAGTACTCTGCACTAGCAGGGTAATTAATTCAAAAGCACCGGAGAAACTGCTGCTGAAGAGTTATCCACAATACTTGACATGCAGTGAATCAGCTGTGCTGCCATGTACATCTTTTTTGGACCGTGACTTCTTCAGAGTCTCTTACCTCACTTCCCAGTGCATCCACTGAAGTACCGAAGCAATTTCAAGTCTGACATCACTGGAAAGACTGGACCTCAGCTTCACCCCTGATCAGCAAATTGTCCCTAGCGATCCTGCCAAAGGAAAGGAGCTGCAGTTCCTCCATCTGCCCACAAACACTTCTGGAGCTGCACGGCCTCTTGGCACTGGATTAGAGAAGGAACCTGCTTTTGGAAATCTCGTGGCCTTTCAGGGAGCTAAGGCAAGGTATCCCAAAAGAAACCAGATGAGCTCCACCAAGAAAGAAACTTTTAGGGATCTCATCTGTCCGAACCATTTTGCCTGTGTGGATACCCCAGGCTCTGCAGCAGAGCCAGGGCAATCCCAGCACCTGCAGACATTGCTGCTTGGCACTAGTATGCTCACTAGAGAAACTTTGCAGAAAAGAGCCTTCCAGGAAAAACGTTCGTTGGTAGAGCTTCAGCTTTGCAATAACGGCATTTCCTGTGAATCATCAGAATTACTTGAAAATCCCCCTTTTCCTGGCTCCGAAAACCCCCTCGCTCCAAACAGCCAAGAACATCCCAGACTGCAGAATTCCCCATCTAACTTCTTGCAAGACTTGGAAATGGTGCTATTAGTCCATGGACACCTTCTCCCCAGACTCAGATACCTTTGGTCCAAGTCAAGCACCGTGAGAATAAGATTTGTCCCACTGTCCCAGCCCTGCTCCAGGGCCCCTCGTGTCCTTTCTCTGCTGGCACGATGCTACATCCATGCTGTCCTGGCTGTGGATGGTGGGGTCTGCCCAGAGATGCAACATGGTCAAATGCAAGGGTTTGACATAAAGGCTTGCCCCAGCCTTGCCTGGTTCTGCTGCCCTTCTCCTGCAGCAGCGCCGGAGATGGAATCCCAGGCTCCAGGTCAGACATGGCACAGCCGCTCATCTCTCTCCTGATGCAACAAGGCATCGTCTGTGCTGGCTGTAAACCTGGACGAGGAGGGATGACAACTTTCTGAGGGTTATGTGCGAACACTTAAAGCAGGCACCCTTGCCAAAAATAATGGTGCCTCTCGCCGTGTGCCAGCACTGGCATTGAGGCTTTGCACTGAGAGCCAGCCTGGCAAATGCAGCCGGTGTCAGACTGCTCCGGAAAAACAGAGTTATTTTCAACCTGGACCAGTTCCCTGGGCTGGCTCCCCACAGCCCCTTGCCCAGCCCTGCCGGCGCAGGGGAGGCAGCAGTGGGAGGGCAGGGACAAGTGGCCCTAGCAGGGGTGGCCAGCAGCACCTCTTTGGTGCCTGTGGATGCCCTTGGTGTGGGTGAGTGTCAGGCAGGACATGTCCCAAGGAATGTGGAGAGACCAGATCCCTCCTGCCCCACTGGAATGACCTGGTGAGCCCCACATCACCCTGCTTGCCAGAGGCACCTGCTGGGGAGCAAGGCTTGGCCAGATGGGTGGCAAAGCCACGCCGTGAGGTGTCCTCAGACACACGGACAGGACCATCTGAAGGTGAGATACCTCACGTGGGGTCCCAGCACAAGCCTGGTTTGGTTCCTACTGGCACAAGCTGCTCCTCTCCAGCCTCTTTCCCAAACGCTGTTAGCCCTGCTAAAAATAGCTGGATGGAGAGTCAGCTGAGGTCAGAGCAGAGCCCAAGCCCAGGGGCTCAGGAGGGAGGGCAAACGCCCCTGTGTGAAGGGCATGGGCTGGTGTAACAGCCTGGACAGGGGGAGCACGAGGAGATGCTAGAGCAGAATGGGTGTCCCCAGACAAGCAACCCGCTGCGTCTACAAACCTGCAACCCAGGCCTAATTTAAAACACGTTTCCTCAGCTGTGCCAGAAGCGCACTTGCCCCTCCTGCCAAAGAGCAAAGAAATTCTGAGATGACTTTGGCTGCCCAGGACTCAATGAAACCCACTGGTGGTATCTCGGTTTGTTCATCCGCACCCGGGTTTTGCCCAATTACAGGGAAAAAATGGGAGCAAACCAAACTGCCTTGGGTTCTCCATCTCTCTGAGACAACAAACACTTCAGAGAGTAGATCGGTCCTCAGGTTGAAGATAAGGGCCTTGCTTATTCTTGGCTACACTGAGTTCACAGGGTGAACGTGCCCCTCTGGAGAGGGGCTGATGCTAGGTGGCTGGAGGGACAAGTCAAAAGACAGAAGACAGCAGTTTTATTTCTGAAGATCTTGGGCTTCTGCTGATCACACTCTTCTTTTTCCTTTGCATCAGCTCCAGCTTTATTGGACCTTGCCGTGAGACAATTTTATTCCCTAAACCATTATAAAACTAGCTTGGCAAAACAAAGGAATTGTCTCCTGCCAGGTTAGGAGGTGCATCAGCTTGGTGAGGGGCTGGACTGCCGGAGTGGCTGGCCAGGAGAGCAGGACTCTGCTGCTGGGCAGGGGATGGCATTTGTCACCTCAGCTCAGCAGTGGCACGTACCTTCACCCTTCACCATCCGTACTGCGGAATAGCTCAGGTTGTGCATCCCTGGTGCTCCCAGGTCCTACCTGCAGCAGCAGGAGGGAAGTCCTGGGCGATGGCAGCTCCACGCTGAAGAGGCTCTGAAATTATAACTTGACCTGAATGTGAGCTGACTGCTCTGGAGCAGAGGTGCTGCATGCCCTTTGACTTTTTCAATCATGACTTTGCTTAGCTTGTCATTTCACTGCTCCTCCCTCCCCAGGAGCCTGAGACATCCCCGCTGTCCAGGAAGATGAGCAGCTCCCTCCTGCTCCAACTTCACAGCAGCATGTATTTGCTGACACAGTCACAAGCATGCAAGGAGGAAGCTGCTCCATCAGTGCTGCATCAAACAGCTGGTGTATTACACCAAAAACACTCCTCTCCTTTGCTAAGAGGTTTGGGGATGCTCAGTTGCAAAGCAGGCACAAATAAGGGGTAAGCAATGCTGGGATCAAGGAGGGCTGATCCCACTGGAGGCTGGATTATGCAGCAGGACTTCTGCCCTATCTTCTGGAAAGAGAAGAGAGGGGATTTATTCCGTTCACTTTATCAAGTTATGCAGCTATAAACATGTTTTTATTGTTTCAGTGTCCCTGAAAGATGTGAAAAAATAATAATGAACAGGAGCTAAAGAATAGCTTGCAGGTGCTCTAGCTGTCCAGCTCACCCCATCCTCTTTGGTGGTGGTGCTGAGGCTGGTGTTCTCCCTGTTAGCAGTGAATTCGACGATTCTCATGCTCTCTCCTGGGTGTCTGCAGAGCATCTCTCCAGGCAGCAGGGGATATTTCTTCAGTTTTCTCATATGACCGCTCCCATCTGGTGTTTTGGCTGACAGTATATGTCATTGCCAACAGGGGACAACCCTTGCACTGATCCCTGGAGCTCCTTAGGCAATTCGAGTCACTAGTCTGGCAGAACATTAACCCAGAGAAAACACCAAGAGAAACCATTTGGACAATTTTCTGTTCAGCTCGGAGAGCTGAACTGACCACAGAGGGTCTAAGGAGCTGCCAGAGCTGGACACTGGGAACAGGGCAAGTAGGAGGGGAGAAGGACACAGAAGTGAGACCACCCTGTCTGAGCACCAGTGAGTCAGACCATGCCAGCTGCTGTGAAACCACTGCCTAAAATTCCCCTCCTAACTTACATTTTCAGTGCTTTTAACTGATACCATTTAAAATCAAATCAGTATCTCCATGGGTTTTATGTTTGTGCAGGTCTTGGTGTTGTTTGTGTATGTCTTCACCAACTTTTGTACTTTCCTAAAGACTGAGGACACAACCCCCAAGGCAGAGGCTGTGGCAGGGTTTCTACAAGGCCAGGACTGCTTCCACACTGTCAGCATCTCTACTGCTCAGCAAGGCAAACCCCAAATGTGGTTCTCCTCAAGGGGCTGGGAGGGGAATTTTACTGCACTGTGGCACGAAGACAGAACAGATTCATGGGCCAAAATAAAAAAGAGCAAAAGATCTTGCACAGGTGGACTTTGTCCTGACGCAAGAGGGGACAACATGCCAGGTGAAACCCACCTCCAGATCTGAACAGCTTCTGGACATGTAGGATCCATCAGGCTATGTGGCTCCTCCAACGTCATGCTCTGGATAGTGCTGTTCATTCACTGCAGTAAATTCACTGCATACCCAAAACCAGACATGCACCTTTCCTCTTCTCTGAAATTAAATCAACCTCCCCTTGCTACAAGAGGAGACATAAACAGAGCCCTAGAGTGGCTGAGATGTAAATCTGAAACATAGGATCCAACATGATGTCCCCAGCCCACAAACAGACCCGTGGTCTGCAACCACAGGAGTGAGGAAACGGGAAACAGGTTGAGGTCATCTTGGCGTGGCACAGGGTGGGATGGTGGCACACAGGGGTCCCCAGCTCTTCCTCTTCCTTCACCTCTCCAGTAAACATCAGGATGCCTGGAGCTGCCAGGGCTAGAGACAGGGTGGAAGTGTTCCCTACACTCCTGGTCCCAGTGCAGCAGCGTGTTCACAGGTATCCTCACTGCTCCCGGCCAGGGGTGATGGAGCTGCAGCTGTGCTGGTAAGTCTTCCATCTCTTCTGTGTCCTGGTTTTAGCCGGGTTTATGCTGGCAGATTTCTGCTCTCCTCCAGCCTGTCCTGCAGCCCTTCCCACATTGCCTAGAATGATCCTCCTCTGAATTCCCCCACTCCCATCCCTGCTGCGTTTTGAAAATGACCAAGACACAAAAATACCAAATGCTGACTGTTGGTCATCTTTGCACAACACCCAACCAGACTGCAGGCATTTTGGGGAAGATGTGTGCCTAGCTGTGTTTGCTCCGGGTGTGGTTGGATCAGTCCCTGTCCTGTGTGATGTCGCCTGGCCCCAGGCACCAGCAGTGTCCCCTGGACACAGAGATGTCCCCCAGCAGGCAGGAGGTGGCAGCATTGCATAGCCCAGGAGATCCTGCTCTCCTGCATACCCATGCGTGGTCTATTTACTGGCCAGGAGCTGCCGACCTGTTTTTCCAGCTCCTCCAAGGATAAGTGACTCAAGCCAAACGATTCCTAACTGCTCAGATCCCATCCAGAGCAACCATTACAAACAACCAAACCCCAGAGACTGGTAAGTGCACATCAGTCCTAAGCTGCCTGCAAATCACCATCAACAGCAATGAGAGGGCAACTGAGGACAGAGGGGCTCTGCATTTAGAAATGAGTGTGATGATGAAAAAACCTCATTTGCCCTTGAAACTCCAGCCCCCTTAACTAGTGTGTGATGTATCTGAGCTCCTCCGCACAAGATCCACATTGCTTTTGAGTGACAAGAGTGCAGATATTCTTGCTAGCACAAATGCTCCTCGACAGAACCTCGACAGAGGTGGGAACGAGTTGGAGGCCAGCTTGCTCTCGGAGCATCGTTTTCATTCTGGTGCATCTGGCACAGTCTTGGCTGATTTTGAATCCTTTGCATTTTATTTTTACTAGAAATGCGGTGAGAACTGTAGAAAAACCTTGGATCTAAGCTCCCTGAAATACAAGGGGGACTTGGAGCTGGTATTTGCAGTTCGGGGCGTTGCTGACTGCTCCATTCCTCCTGGTCTCTCGCTATCGAGCTGACCGAGTCCACCACAGGAAGAAACACAGGCAAATCACCCACCCCTCGCTGCCTAACAGCCAGATGGACATGAGCCAGGACTTTCTTGTACTTGTGCAGGCAGAAAGTGTTTGTGCCACAGTGCCTTTACCAAGCTAGAAAGCAGCATGGTGAGTGCAATAAACATGGTGAGTGCCTCTGTCACGGTGTGGATGCTGTTCTGCTAAGAGGACTCCTCTACTTTTATATGAACAACTTCCCACTGATAACAGCAGCGTCCTAACCTGGATCTCTTAATCTCAGTGGGAACAGCAGCGTCCTAACCTGGATCTCTTAATCTCACTTTTCTTTTTTAACTATTACAAAAAAATCTGTGCAGAGACTAGTCTTAAAATCAAACTTTTTTTATTATTCTTACGGCTTTGGGTGCACCAGGCAAGTGGGAAAGCAGTTTCTCTGACTGCCCACCTTAAAAGTAGACACCCTGAGTAGTCTTTCCTTCTACATGCATGAGCTACATTACTGTAGATCTTTCTTTCTCCTGCAGACTGAATCATTTCCCAAATGTAGGCTTGCACAGCAGAAGACGCCGCTCTGACAGGGAGTGATGATGAGTCACCGGGAATTCACAGTTTTGTGTTCCCGCAAAGGAAAAACTCACAGCACCGAGCGAGGGGGCAATGGAGGAGAGCTCGGTTTTGACAGACAGCAAGAAACAGCTCCTGGAGCACGAGCTGCTGGGTCAAAGCAATCCAGGAAAAGAGAAGAGCTGGGTGTAACAGCCATGTGAAGGGGGGGGCTGCAGGGCCAAGAGCTGTGGCCATGCTGGGTGGCTCAACCTGCATCATGGTCCTTGCAGGGGGGCCACGCGGCTGCATAGTCAAGGCAATCCCAAGCACAAACACAGTGTGGTCAGAGAATGGATTGAGAGCAGCCCTGAGGAGAAGGGCTTGCAGGTGTTAGTTGATGAGAAGCTCAACGAGACCTGGAAACATACGCTCACAGTCCAGAAAACCAACTGCATCCTGGGGTGCATCCCCAGCAGGTCAAGGGAGGTGATTCTGCCCCCTCTACTCTGCTCTGGTGAGACCCCACCTGGAGTACTGCCCCCAGCTCTGGGGCCCCCAACATAAGAAGGACATGGACCTGTTGGAGTGGGTCCAGAGGAGGCTACCAAGATGCTCAGAGGGCTGGAGCACCTCGGATATGAGGACAGCCTAAGAGAGTTGGGGTTGTTCAGGTTGGAGAAGAGAAGGCTCCAGAGAGACCTTATAGCCCCTTCCAGTACCTAAAGGGGGCTACAGAAGAGAGGTGGAGGGACTCTTTATGAGGGAGTGTAGCGATAGGACGAGGGGTAACGGTTTTAAACTGAAAGAAGGTAGATTTGGACTAGACATTGGGAAGAACTTCTTTACTGTGAGGGTGGTGAGGCACTGGAACAGATCGCCCAGAGAAGTTGTGGATGCCCTGTCCCTGGAGGGGTTCAAGACCAGGCTGGATGGGGCTTTGAGCAACCTGGTCTGGTGGGAGGTATCCCTGCCCAGGGCAGGGGGGTTGGAACTCAATAATCTTTAAGGTCCCTTCCAACCCGAACCATTCTATGATTCTGTCGTGATTCTACGGGGTCTTTCTGAACCTGCACCTGGGTTGAGAAACGCCTGGCAGAAATGCATGAGGCTGGTCCAGGGTCTGCAGCGCTGGGCACTGCCACCCCAGCAGGCCGAGGCTGAAGGCTGGATGGATAAACCAGACATGACAGGCCGAGCAGGGAAGGGTAATGAAGCAGATGTTTACGTGCACACAGGAGTGGGGAAGATGCCGGCGGCTCCTCAACTCAGCCCCATGACCCACCAGGCTGTGGATCCTGCAGGGCCACAGCGGCAGGAGGCCAGGAGACAGGTTGTTTTCGGTTCATTTATATACGAAACCAGACCATTAACAGACACGCAGATCGGGGTTTGGGCTTTGATAAGAACCTTGACAGGGCGCCAGCAGCCCGGCCGCAACCCCACATCAGAGGGGCGAGGCCTGCGTCACGGCGGTGACACACCTGAGCCCCACAGCCACCCCACAGCCAGCCAGCCTGCACGCCCGGCCCGCGAGGAGCTCCCCACCGCCTGAGGGACGCAGGGGGAGCCTCAGGAGGGGGCCTGGCGGCTGTGTAGCCCCCCTCTACTCCCAGCCCCAGTCGCCGCAGGCCCAGCCGAGGCGGAGTGGGGGCGCCTGCCCCTTTAAGAAGAGAGTGAGGGCACGTATGCGCCTCTTCTTCCTCTTCCGCCCGGGCCCGGCTTCGAGGAGTGCGCATGCGCGCAGCCAGCCGGGGCCGCGTCGCCAGGGCGGGGGGGCGGGTGAGGAAGGTCGCCGCTCATTGGCTGCGGGGGCAGGCGGTGCGTGCGCACGCGCAGGGGGCCGCTCACCGCCCTCTCCCTGCCCTGCGCGCAGGCGCGCGGCGGGACGGAGGCGGCCTTCCCCCAGCGCATGCGCAGCGCCCGCCCCGCCCCGCTCCCAGCGTGCCCCGCGCGGTGAAGAAGCGGCGGCTGCAGGCTGGGGGCATTTTGTGTCCGCGGTAGCAGCGGTTGAGAGACAAGATGGCGGCGGCGGCCGAGTGAGGGGCCGGCGGCGGCCGGGACCCGGCGGGCTTCGCGTTTCCCTTTCCCTCCCCCCTTTTCCCTTTCCCTTGTCCTCGTAGCGCTTTGGTGGCCGCTTCTCGTCTTTCTGGAGGGCGGCGAGAGCCGAGCGCCGCCCGGTCGGCGAGCGGGACAGAGCCGCGGAGTGGGGCGCCTGCCGGAGGGGCCCGGCTGGAGCTGAGCGGCGGGGACCAGCCTTCCTTGTTCTGCCCCCTCCCTCCCCTCCCCTCTTCTCCCTCCCCTGCCCCTTTCCCCTTCTCTGGGGCGGCGGTAGTGCCCTCTTTATCCCCCCGAGCCCCTCAGCGCCGGGAGGGCCCCTCAGACGCCCCTCGCCATGGCGAGTAGCAGCGGCTCCAAGGCCGAGTTCATTGTCGGAGGCAAATACAAGCTGGTGCGGAAGATCGGGTCGGGCTCCTTCGGGGACATCTATTTGGCGATCAACATCACCAACGGGGAGGTAAGGGCGGCTCGCACTCCCCCACCTTCCCCCTCCTCACGGGGGGAACCGGAGACCCAGGCGATAACGTTTCCGAGGCCGACTTGAAGCCTTGTTTTGCCCCCCACTTGCCCCTTCTGAGGTCCCATCTGGCCAGGGTGGCTCAGTCGCCCTCCGCGGGGTGGGTGAAGCCCCGGGGATTGAGGGGCTCCCCCCATCTGAGGGCCTTCATCACCGGGGGGGGTGGCACGGCTCCTTCCGACAGCAGAGCCTTGTGGCCGTGGTCTCCCCCACCCAGCAGTGCTAGGGAGAGGAGGCAACCATTGTGGGGAAACATACTTTGTCTTTTATGAGCGGCCAAAGTCGTCCCTCTCCCACCAGTCATCTAACCCCCTTCTCTCTCAGCTGGGGAACACCGTGTCTCATTTTCATCAACAATAATAGAAACAAAGAAGATTCCCTGTTTCTTCAGCTCTTTTTTGCTTGATTTTTTTTTTTTTTTCCTTCCTCCCCCTCACGGCTCTGAGCTGTAAAGAAGAAACACCCACGTATGTTCTTCCTCAATTACATGGATTTGAAGACTTTACATCTCCAGCTCAATTTCATGTCCTGGAATGGATATTTGTGTACAGAACATCACAATATGGATTTTATTGGAAGACGCAACAAAATGCAGGCCTTTGAGCACCGAGAGCTTAAAAAAAAAATTATACTTCAAAGCATTTTCAGCAGGGCTGTGTGTGGGATATTGAAGTGCTGTGCCCCTTAAACCTCAGTGGCAAGTCTATGCTTGGTGGACGCTCTGCTCTGACTCCTTGTTCCTTCTTACTGTAGGAAGTTGCTGTAAAGTTGGAGTCTCAGAAGGCCAGACATCCCCAGCTGCTGTATGAAAGCAAGCTATACAAGATTCTGCAGGGAGGAGTTGGCATCCCACATATACGGTAGGAGTGATTCACATATGCCAGTAAAGTGACTTTTCTTTAATATTAGTGTAAGGCAGGACACCGCCATTAAAAAGAGATTTATCTGGGAGGGATTGGGCTGTTCGGGGAAAATGCTCCATTCTGAGCTCAAAAACTAGTGGGGTATTCTCTTCCTGGACCCACTGTCTTTTCTTATCCGTACATACTGTGCTTTGAAAGTGAGATCTTCAGCAGTTCCTGAGCTGTGAAAAATTCTTGTCGTGACTAGAACAAAGTGTGAGACTGTTTCGGTGATAGCCAATGTTCTCGGTGAGGTTGAGAGTTTGGTGCCGGTACTGGAAATGGCTGCTTTCTTTTGTTGCTTTTTTTTTTTTGTTCCAACATGTCTTCCTCCTCCGCTCAGAAAATGGCGGATGGACGTGATTAACCCTCCCCCTTCTCGTGTTGGGACAAGGGACGTGCTCAGGCATGTATCTTTTCCTTTCATAGTTATGTGCTGCGAGGCTTGAGACTGCAGAGAACCTCAACCAGGAATGAAATGGCAGCCCCTTTCTGTTGCCCGCAACAGATGCGTCACTAGGATTTACGTACAGTTAAAGTGCCAAGATTAATCCCTCCCAATTGCTTGTTATGTGGCTTCCTTGTTTCATATTCTGTCTGAAACTTTCAGTAGTGTTTGATAATTTCCTGATCTGGAAGAAAGTCACTGGTGTGGCAGACTAGGAGGAGTTATTTCTCTTGAGACTATTGACGTGTTCTACTGGGTTAGTTCCCAACTACTGAATGTGTGCATTAGAATGATTAAATGAAACTTCCGTTTTCTTCAGAAAGTCTTTGTACAGAAGTTAGTTTTTTGCTTAGACTTCGTTTTTAAAGTTAGTATTTCTTATGTGTGCACTATAGCATAAAGGATTTTTTTTCTTTCAGTTGCAGAAACAATTTCAATTTAGATATTGAATAATTGTTTTTAAAGTTAGTATTTCTTATGTTTGCACTATAGCATAAAGGATTTTTTTTCCTTTGAGTTGCAGAAACAATTTCAATTTAGATATTGAGTCAAATTTGGGATTTCATTTAATCTGTTAACCCTTCCCATACTTTGCTGTGTGTGCGCTTACGTCAATAATGGCCTGTAAGGGTCTATTGTAAGGTCATAATGATGACATATCCTAGATCATGTATTAATTTTAACAAAGCCTAAACCAAGTCTTCCTTTCCGAGTTTAATAGCTTCCCTTGTTCCTTTTTCCACCTCCAGACACAACTGGCTGTAGTCCCGAGTGTAAGCTGGAGCTGTGTAGCAGAGGAGACAGTGCTGTCTCGGCCATCTGTCCTCATTCACTACAGCCTTTTGCAGGAATAGAAGAAAAATACCTGAATTAAGCATAATAATTGCAGTTTAAACAGAGTTGCTTATGTGAGCAAAGATTTAGTCTTTATTTTAGACTACAGTTTCCTTCTTTTCTTCAAATGGATGCCTTTATTTCACAACTGAAAGAACAGAAACTGCATTTTGGAAAGCTATGATAGTGTACTTACATGCTAAAACAAGGATAACTGGGAAAACAGCCAAAACAAGTGGATGTCAGGTGTTTCAACACCAAACTGGAAAAGCAGGCGTTAAGCTATTTATTTTTTTTTAAAAGTGAATGAATGTTTGGTGCTCTAAGGAGGCCTAAGCTGAAAATTTTTCCATGTAACAGAATTGAACTAATGAACTAATGTTTAAGTTCTTGAATTTGGTTAAAATACCCTGTAAGAGCATTTCATTTAAAGCTGAAATACTGGAAGTAATCTTGCATGTTGAGAAACTTGCTTCTAGCTTCAATGGCAGCAGTCATCTTTTAGGCTTTTTTTCCTCGGTATTTGACGTTCCTGTATCAGACTTTGTTTTCCTGTATAACCAGTGACTGGTTTAGAAGTCTCACCAGCACAGGGGAACTACAGCCTTTCTTTAACACAGCCCCCTCTCTCCACCCCGAAAAATAAGACAAGATTGCTAGAAACCGAATAAGAATGGACAACTGAGGAAACACTCAAAAGAAATTGATTTATAGACTTGTGCTAAAGGTGTATGATCTATTTGATAATGTCAGTCACACTTAAAGTTTTTTACTTTCAGGTTTTCTCAGTGTTAACCATTGCAGTATTTTTCTAGAAAAGTGTATTTCAGAAGACTTCTTGAAAATACCTTTTTTGTATTCAGAAGCAGCATTAATTTTAAATATATTTGTATGTACCAGAGCTGCTTGACAGGTTCTTTGACTAAGCTTCTGTTAGTAATTGTCGTCTTGCTGTATGACATCTGGTGATGCTTGAAGAAATCTAACATAGTGTTTTTATGGTGTTTTTTTATCTTTGAGGAAGCTGAGCAGGGTTCTGGCACAGTTCTTGTGACAAAGGTTAAAACGTGATGTGTTTAGTAGAAGAACCCATGGTACTCTGAACTAAGGGGAGAGGACTTGACCTACCAAATGAGATGTCTCTCTGAGGTACTTAACAAGGTTATGACTTTGAATAGGTGATTATGAAGACTAGGACCAAAGTGAAATTGCTGTGCATGTTTTCAGACAATTCAAGCTTTTTCTGCCCTGTTTTTGGTGGCAGCTAAGCTGGGAGAATATATGACTTTGTACTTAGGTTACTTTGCATGTGTAATTGATGATATGTGCTCTGCCATTGTTTTATAATGGCATGCTGTCAAGTTGGAATAAGCTGTTCTTGCCTCAGTATATTTAGAAGGATGAATCAAGTTAAAGGAAAATCTTTCAATGCGTTTGTTAAAAATTCTGTAATGTGACACCTTTAAACAATAACAGCATAAACAAAACACTTGATAGAAAATTGAAGAATCATTTTAAGCTTTTTCCATTGCCATGCTGTGTAAGCTGGGTTCAGCAGCATTTTTATCCCAGTGCTACACATCTGGGAAGCGGAGGCACATAATCCTGCATTCCTCATTTAAGAACGAGGACTTGTTCTCTACTTTTCATCTACTTGAGTAATGCAGTGGCCAAGATCAACTTACTAGAAGTTGCGTTATGTGGCTTTGCCTTACTCAAGTGGTCTTGCTGTGGTTCTTCTGACTCACAAAGCTGAAATAATAGGTGAAGTATGGATTGCTCATTCATTTTGGCCACCTGTTCTTAAAATTGAATTTGGCCCTTTAAATGTGATTGCAAACTTAGTAATGATAAGGTAGTGTATCTGGAGTGTCACTTAAATTATCTGGAACCAAGCAATTTATTTTTTTTCATAGACTGTAAGGTTGTTTTGATGGCCTTTCTGGCTGATTGCAAGGAAACTAATAAGCGAAACCTCTGTTTTGGAGTGAAAAGACTTTTAATATTGCTTCTATTCTGTGGGATCAGGTGGGAGCCTTCGCTTGGCCTGGAGGGTGAATAAGGGGCCTTGCTACTCTGCTGTGACAGAACGTGTTATTTGCAGTAAACTAGCAAAAAATTTAGATTGGAATGTCTTTATTCTCTAGATATTCTAAGCCCTTTTAGACTTGCAAATCTTTGCTTATTGTTGCCTGAAAGAGTAGCAAAGTTTCTGAACTTGTCTCTGGAGTTTCACAAAGTCTTATATAAATGCTTTACAAATTTTTAAATTGTGGTATGTTCTTGATGCCTGAATTTTTGTTGATTATTACCTTCATTTTTTACAAAAGGCTCTTGAACCAAGCTTAACATTCTAACAATCTGATCTGCCTTTAGGACACCATGCAAAGTCTGCAGTATTCTGCTGGGCTTATTCTCATTGTTCTCGGCCATCAGCTGTCTTTTTCTTTTTTCCTCTCTTTTTCAGTGGCAAAGCATTTTTAGATGTAATCTTGTTAACTGGGCTCTGATCTTATTAGTTTGGACTGTCTACCTTTATTCCCAAATTCTTGCGTCTGGTTTGGAGGAAATGTGTTTGATTTTTGTGTTGTTTTGTTCATAGTGTAATTCTGTTAATGCATTCTTGACAAAGAGTTTTTCTGTGAATTATCTAAGAATTATCTGTGACAGAAAATCTGATGTTATTTATCAAATATTATTTGTATCCTTTATGAAGATTACTTTTAGTTGCTTCCAGACTATCTTTAGGTACTTTCAGGTATGCTTTTGAAAGAAAAGTGGGCTTTAGATGTTTCTCCTGACATCTCCTGACAATACCATGGGATAACCTTGATTGTGTTATCAGTTTCAAATGTAAAACAGCTGTGCTGGAACCAGCAGGGCTATTTATTGGTAATGTGTCAGAAGTGTTGCACTAAGAGCAGAAAGAGGAGCCTAGTGAATGTGAAACAGACACTGTGTGTATTCTGTGGGCAAGGCCAAAGAGATACTGTACAGCATGAGGCTGATCAATGTGATATTTTGGTAGTCATTTGTAAGTTTAAAACAAAAAAACTATTGGTTTAGCGATGGTTTTTTGTTTGTTGGGGTTTTTTTGCAACACTTGCAAACTGAGCAAGTAAATCTTTACACTTCTGAACTTTTCAATGTAGTAGGTTCTTGCAAAATATTTTGGTGTTGAGAAATTCAGTATTGCCACCCATGTATCACTGTGCAATCTTCTAAATAGTGACGCATATTTTAAAGGTTCTGGGAAAAAAATGAAAGCATCTACAATTTTTGTTCTTCTCTTCTCTTACTACCATGTTGTTGGTTAATCCAGTAATAACAGATTCTGCCTGTACTCATGTTCACTAAATAACAGATGTAATGGAAAAGGTGGTCAAGTTTGGTAATTTTAGGGTAGTTCTCAAAACCGATTTTTTCCTTGAGCACTTCAAATTTTGATCTTTCAGCAGTGTTTAAAAATATCTAAATACACCTCTCAATCCCAACAATTTCCCGCATCAAAAAAAACCCTCACCCCAGAACACACCACTGGAAAAATACCCACCAAATCCACAAACAAAAACAACCCCCCTAGTGATTCCCCCAACAACAAAAAAACCCAAACCCAGAACTAGTAGTCAGTCAGTTGAAGTCTGAAAAGTTTTCTATCTTCTTTTCATTGGTGAGACTGATACTTTCATCTAGATCTGTGAGTAATGAGGAGGAAAGTTCTAGCAATAGCGTCTCCTATGAATTAATCTTCTGTTATTACTTAAGGCTGCATGCTGAAGGGCAGAACCACTTCAGTAGATAAGAGGAAGCCTCTTCTGGTTGCTCAAGGTAAAATTGAAGTCTAGTCTTTTAAATTAATACCCTTTTTTTTTTTTAAGGAGAGAATAAAAGTCTTCAAACAAAATCTATTTCATGTTTTATAATAATCTAAACTTCTCTCTTAATTGGTTTTGAGGACTCCTTAGAAGGATCTGAGAGACCACAGTTTGAAAACAAAGGAAGCTGTACCTTTTTTATTTTTTTTTTCCCTTTTTTCTCCTTGCCTTAGCTCAGCCTTTGCAGAAACAGCTGCAAAAGTCTCCAGTTCTGTTCAGTGTTACTCTCGTTTGGAACAGCTGATCGGCAGAGGTGCTACCGAAACACTCTTTTCCTCAGCAATGTTTCCTGTACCTACTGCGGATTAATGACTTGCCTTCTGACTTTTATGGAAGAAACTTGACTTATGTTCTTGTCGCTTCCTGCCAGGTGTTAATGTACCTCATTAAACAGCTAGAGAAACAGCAAGTCAGCTCCGTGGAAGTATGTGTGCAACCTTACACCAGGCAGATGGAATGACCCTATTGCTTCGGAGATGAGTTGCACTGGCATACCTCACGTATTCATATTTCTCTCATAACTGTACAAAAAATGATACAGAATTTTATTTATAGAGTCTATCTAACTCCATAGCGTAGGGTGTTCATTGCTGTTTCTTTATTTAGTACTTGGGTGGCCTAATTCATACTCACCATGGCAACTAATGTTAGATGACATCTGCTAAATATTCTACTTCAGTATTTCAGTCATGCCATATTATGTTAAGTTCATTTATATTGCTCCGAGCTGGCTAACAGTTAAGAGGTGCTTTTCCAGCTTCAGAGGAGAAAAGATAAAAATAAAAAATATGTGGCGTTTCAGACATGAACCTTATGATCATAGATTGCTTTTCTTATGTGTGTTGCTTCAGTGTTCGTTAAGACTCAAATTGTTACATTTTTACAGGCAGAATATAGTTCCCAACCTGTCTGAAACGTCATTATTTGTCAAGAGATGTCTGTTCTGAGAGGTCTGGAATATGGGACCAGATGGGACCACTTTAGTCCAAATCCAGCCCTTGTTTTGGACAATGTGCTGTTCTGTCTGTGAATCAGTCAGGTGCAACGTTAAAACTTTCTAGGCTGGCGTAGCAGTGCTCATGATTCTGTCAGAGCAGGCGAGCTTCTGTGCCTAAAGAGACATGCCTGTACCCGTAAGCAGGCAGCTAGTCAGCTCCCATTTATTCTTCCCTGATTATTTTTTTATTATTAACCGTCTCCCTATTACAGTCCTCCTGTATCCATAAAGAGTAGTTGCGTAACTCTGTGGCTGCCTTGTTGAGCTGTTTGAATACATGATTACAGGCGTCATCATCTTCCCATCTTTATTGAAGTCTCTTTTTCTGTCTCTGTTCCGAATTGGATTTCCTTTGAGGAGTGTTGGTGACAGGCCTTGCACGTCAGCACCTTAAGCACTGATACCGATTGCTTTACAGTATTGGTATCTTACTTTTTTTTTTTACTCTATTTTTACTGGTTAGGATTACTTACTATTTTTCAGTGATGCCTGATATTAGAGCTGTATGATTATAGGGAGGTCTCTGTTTGCTCTTTAGTCACATCATCTGACTAATGCCTAGTTGAGAGACTTTTGTATAAATGACTTAGTGCTTGCAGAAATGAAATACAGTTCCAGAGTGTTCATCAGTTCAGTGTCATTTGGTTTTCTGTAGGATGTCTGAATCTTTTGTGTTCATCAGGCCTTCCAAACTTGCGTATTCACCCTCATGTGCCTGCTGACTTGTCAAACTTGCTAATGGGGTGATCTCAGGTAACTCCAGTAGCAAGATCTTTCCAGCTTGTTTGTTCAACGTACATTTCTTGTTTTAATAACTTTTTTTAATCCACCTTAGTTCTTCTGACAATCTCCATTTTTGGTATGTGAACTCTTCCACTTGGTGTTTTGAAAGCCCAAGTGCTGGAAAACTTAATTGCATGGGACTAGACAGAGTAATCATACAGACTGAAACCCTGTGACTTCTGAAAGCAGCAAAAGCTTATGTAATGTTAAAGAAGTCTAAATTGGCTTTTTTTTTTTAAAATGTGACTACAAAAGTTTCTGGAAGTCTAAAGGTTTGAGTTGAACTAGTCCAGTCTTGTCACAGAAGCAGTGTATATCCTGGGCAGTGAGGCACCAGGAGGTTATTTATTTTTTTTTCTCACAAAATCATGACCTCCTGCAGTTCTGTTTGTAATTCCAGATTGCCACAGCCTCCCCTGGAATAGTCAGTGATCACATTGATAGAAGCCTTTAGTGGAAGAGAGGTTACCTGGCAAAGCAGGTGTTGATTGAGGAGAGTTCTTATTGAGCTGGAACAAAGTAGTCTTGTTAGAGTTGCTCTGGTATTATGAGCGCTTTTTTGTGATGCTGAGCTCATGTTCTGGTTTTGTATGTAATAAGCTGCAGAAAAAATTAGGCTAATGGTGACAATGCCTTTTCTGCCTTCGGGGTTTCAGAATGCACAGGATTTGGAGTTTCTTTACGAGTGGTTAACAGCTGTACTTAACTTCGTAACTTGGTTCATCTTGATCTGATTTTGAGATTTTTTTGGTATGAATCTTATGAATTCTTTTATTCATCATGTGACCAGCTCAGACAGCTTTGATAATTGTGCTGGTTTTGTTACCTTGGTTGTAATTAGAAGTGGCAATGTAATGGATGTAACTTGTGGTTATCTACTAAAATTGTGTAAAAGGTGCGGTAGTCTGAAACTGGCCTTATAATTTCATGGCCTGTGTCTGAATTCTCTTAGCCCTTTGCCCACCTCTCTTTGCTAGCTGACCTACCTCAATTTGACCATTTAGGAGGATACACTAAGTGAGGAGAATATTAAATTAAATATTGTCTCAGTTAAAAAAAACAAACAAAATAAGCTGTTAACAAACATTTTTCTCAAACATTTCGTCATTGACATTATTTATGAAACATGCGGTTGCTGAAATAGACATCATACCATTTTTGAAAGATGCAGCTCTGAAAACAGGAAAAAGATTTTAAATTTGGGTAGACTTGACTACAGTGTCTGTTACTGAGCGCTGTTTGTGCATCAGCACTCTACTTGTCTCAAGGTTAGTCAAGGGAATTTTAAAAAAAAAAACACCCCACATGAGTTCAAGTAAACATTCCTTGTCATGTGATCTGGCATCGTACCCACTTTACTGTATGGCATTGGAAACTGAATACTTACAAACCTCTGTGTCGTGTGACTTAGTGGTTCAGCACAGGGCTACAAATATTGAAATTTAAGATGTTACAAAATTTCAGCTGTTTGTGTGTACTTGGGCAATATATCAGGCTGCTAGACCATGATTTGGAAACTTGCTGACGTTGTGAGTCTTGGTCTTTCAAATTAGACAAGTAACTGAAGTTAAATTAAGGTCACTGTTCAATCTTTAACCACGCTTTGACGTAAAGCTTAATAAAGGATATTTGCTGTATTCTGACTGATCTGTAGCCATTTGATATGTAGCTTTAAGCAGATGAGGCAAGGGAGAGTGACGAAGCATTTTCATGGGTGCGGGAGCTGGGGCACGCCTTGCAGCTTGGATATGGACGGGGGTTCTTAACACCTCTCAGATATTAGTGTTATGCCCGTTCAAGGATGAAACTTCGCCCTTCATAATAATATTGTCCTATTAATTTTTTGTGTAGTGTTCAGTAAATTCCATCTACTGCTGTTCTTCAGGAAAGCTGATAATATTCCATATTTTGTGGGGTTTTTTGACATAAGTAGGTGTAAATGGACCTGTGTTATGGAATCAAAATTTTGTATTTAGGAAGTATGCCCTAATGGGGCATACAGCACTGTGGGATTGAATTGAGAAACAGTGAGTCTTTCTAATCTAGTAATCTAGTGTTTCTTTTTGAAATAATGCATTTTGTGTAACTATATGCAGAGTCATTACCCACCCAAAGTGAATTGTCAAGTATTAAATCTCTTGCTCCCACTTTCCACTCCCCTCCAAAACTCTCCCTGCTTGAAATGCATTGCTGCTGTTGTGTTGTCAACATATACTTCAAGATGTGCTTTTAAAAAAAAAAATCCATGGTGTTCTAACAGATGAGGGACACTTGTGTTCTGAGATGCTGGTGTCATCTCATTCCTATTAGTAGTTCATGCCAAGTTTCATTGCTGATGAACTTCTGAAGATTTCTCTTTGAAACACTAGCTTCTTTTTTTTTAAGAATTGTGCTCAGTTTGTTGCCATATTGTTTTGTATTTCAGCCCAGTAGTGTTTAAACCTGCATGCTAAAGTGCTCTGAATTTGTGCTCTTCCAAAATGAGTGCTTATATGCCATATTACATTGATTATGCAAATACAGGAGTAAGGAGTACTTGCCAAGTTCTTACGTATCATAATATCCAAGGTTTCCTAAGAAGAGCCAAGACTTCTAACACTTTTACTCAGAGCTGCCAGTAGTAGCAGCTACTGGACTTTGAATGGACATGATGTGGCCTTACTTCTTAATCCCATTTTCCCTGGAAATGTTCCAAGGGAAATGAAAACTTACTTGCAGTGTTAGCATAGTAAATAAAGCACAAGTTACTCCAATAACCTAGCAGAAGTTTTAGATGCCAGTAGTGAAATGAATAGATGTGGCAGTCTTCTGTGAGGAATTGCAGGCAGGTAAACATGAAAATTAAATGTTAAAAAGTCCTGTCTTATTTATTTGTCTTGCAGAGTTGATTCTGCTTTCCACTAATGCAAAATGGTCAGGAGATTTAAAATTTTCTCATGCACATGCAGAAGTAGGCCAAATGGATGTTGTGCAATCAACCTGAATTACTGCACTTACTAAGCAGAGAGATCCCTGTAGAGGAACCAAATGCTTTTAAAAACGTAGCTCCCAGGGTAGGCTTCCTTTTTATCAGCTTCACTTTTTCTGTGATGCTGTAACTAAATTTTCTTAGCTCAGTTGAAGACTGATCTTTGATCCTTTTCCCCTTATGCTGCAGTCTCTTGGGTACGGAATCATTACTGAACAATTACATTCAGCATCTGAATTGGACTTCCATTTCTTGAAGAAAATAATAATTTATCTAAATCTTGATTTATGCCCTTGAATGCTTCAATTCCACTCATTATTCTTTAGACTTTTTCACAACAAACCTAAATTTTGTATGACAGAATGACTAGGCAGGTCAATTGGTCCAGTTTTCATTGCTCTAGATGACCATAATGTTTAATTTTCAACCGTGACCTATGGAGTTGTTTATAGAGCCTTGTCAATGGCTCAGCCGTTCGCATAGGTGACCTTCATAGAAACCAAGAAGTAGATTTACAGGCATAGTTGGTAATTCTTGAACTGAAGCTGTTTCGTAGTTGATTAAGAACTTTTCTCAACAGTGTCTCATTTTGACTCTTCCTCCATCTCTGCATTGCATTTTTTAAATACTCTTCTTAGTTGCTCTTGTGGTTGAAACTGGTTTATATCACTCCTTAAAAGGGCTTGTCTAGGCAGGTCTTTTTAAAATGCATGTTTCATGGCTCAGTGTCAGGTTGCGGTGTCAATATTAACCTTTTCATAAATTACAAACTTTATCAAGTAATACCATTAGCATGCTTTTGTAGTTGAGTTTGGGGGGTTTTGTACATAGTACATTCAGTGAATTTTTAGAAGGCAAAAACTGATGAATAGTACTTACAGTATTGGTATGATTATTAATATGTTGGAGGAAAACTTTTGTTGGCATTTTATTTGAATGGTTGCTTTCAAAATAGATATTTTCCGCATCCCCCTTTCATGTAGGGAATGAGTAAAGATGCTAGACTGACCTGTAAAACAATGAGTATGATCTGCAGCTCCTATTTAGCTTTTATCAAATCTATAGTATAGATTTGTGTATCATGAAGTGCATGGTTTCTACTAGAATCCTGAAAGCTGGAAGGTGCAGGCCAGTTGTTCCTGAAACAAATCCAAATATAGAATCTTTTCTCTATGGTTTTGTAAACATTTTGCTTTACTACCCTGGCTGAGCTTGGAATCCTGTGAGTACCAAGGAATTTGTTGGCTTTATCAGTGGCAACTATTTTCCAGACAACTGTGTGTTAGTCTCCTGGAGTCATTGCCTAAAGTGGAAATAAAATGTCTATACAGATCTTTAAGCCCCTGCTACTACTGTGTTTGAGCTGTATCTTGATTTATTTATTATTTTTTTTAATCTGCATGCTTTTATCATGGGTTATATTCTTGGTGTATCTTGCCTGCACCACTGTTGGAAAGACTCCTCCAAGAGAGAGCTGGTCAGTGCCTTGTCTGTCGACTGCTGGGACTCGGTCCTTGTCATAAGGACTAGGTGCCTTGCAGAGGCAAAATGTAGCCTTCTGATCAATAAGGTGTTGAATCTTTACAGTGATGTACCAGTAGTCAGCACAGCTTCATAAACAGTGTTTCACACATAGCTCTCACTTAACTGTAGGTGTCTGGAATGTGCAGAAGGACTGTAGAGAAGAAATATTCAGGTCCTGTCTTTCTGTGCCCGTTTAAAGTACAGAAATTCCCAGCTGAGATGTGCAGAAGTGAAGGGTGTGACTCCAGGTCTTCTCAGACAGCTTAGGTGGTGAAATACAGTTGTAGGTAACATAAAGCAATACTGTGACAGAAATACTAGACATGGATTGGAAGGAGAAATGCACATGTGAGGCCTTCTGCTTGTCCTCATGGCATTGGTAACATTGAGTTTTTCGCCCCAAGTTGATGTATCAGACCCTTAAGGGTGGTTATCACAAGTCTGGCTGCAACTGATATATTGCTACACCTGTATCTTTTTGTGACACTTAAATGCTTTTCCCTTTGAGATGTTGAAAACCTGATAGAGAGCCTTTATCTTCTACTGAATAGGACAGTAGAACGTGATTGCTGTTTGTTAAATTTGAATGAATGAACAAAAAGGTAGTGTATGAGTTAACTGCCTGAGCTGCTTTGGTCTGTTGTGCAGAAGTCATAGCTGAAAAAAAGCCGAAAGCATTTAAAGATGTTTCTATGAAGTTAAATAACACGGAAACAGTGATAAGAGTGTAAGTTGACCTGCAGATGAATTTCAGTTCAGACTTTGTACATACACCTCAGTATTCTGACATGTAATGGCTTCTGATATGATTGCATTTTCATTTTGATGTTTGGTATTTCAGTTGCTGCTAAAGTGTAGTGGTGTTTCCTCTTACGGGAAAACTAATTGCGTGCACACCCACTTGCCAACTTGTGTATTCTCTTTTGTTCTCAGACTTTGTTTCCAGGAAAAACAAGCCCAAGTTTTTAGTTAGGTTTCAAGCTGAATATCAGCCAGCAATGTGCCCTTGCAGCCAAGAGGGCTAATGGTATCTTGGGCTGCATTAGGATTCCTGCTAATGCTGAGTGATTTCCTTTGTTGCAGGTGGTATGGTCAAGAAAAGGACTACAATGTTCTAGTTATGGATCTTCTCGGTCCCAGTCTCGAAGACCTATTCAACTTCTGTTCTCGCAGGTTTACGATGAAAACAGTACTTATGTTAGCAGACCAGGTACGTACAGATCTTACTGTGATGAAGCTAAAAGCCCTAAAGTATTTTGTGCAACATGATTAAGTAGGTTAAATAATGTGTTACGCAGTGTTATATTTAGCCAAGTGAACACTTGACCTATGTGGAAAGGAAGTAAAGGTGACTTCTGTGTGCTGGGGCATGCAAAGTAGATGTAGGCCTGTAGTGGGAGGGCAGCACAGATACCAATTCCTTCATGCTCCAGATCTAGTAAATGCAACTATTGTGAAGTGTTGGGACTGCCATGGGTGGATTAACTCCTGCTGTCAGCCGTGGCAGTGGTGTCAGAAGGTCTGAAGCAGTCTCTAGTTATGGCTGATCTGATTAACTAGAAGCCTGTTACGTGTTGGCCAGCTGCAGTGACAGGTGGGCAACGTGCAAGTCTATGGGTCTGTTCTTATTGAATGTCACTGTGTGCTCACAGCCTCCTGCAACTTCTAGTACCAGACCATGAGCTAGTAAATATGATTTTGCTGGTTGTGGTGCTTAAAGACAGTTCTTAAAGCTGTTAGAGGAGATGCCATTCTACCTCAGACTTAATCAAGGCCTCTAAAACTGAGGTCTATTACTTAAGGCATCAGGTTTAGTCTTTTTCTAGCAATTGAGATTTTTTTTCAATTTGATCATGAGAGGACAGCATTTGAAATGGGCAGCCATATTTATTTCTTACTATTATAAAATAGTTTGATTCTGGTGTCTTCAGCTATTTGAAAGGCAGTAAGGGTTTCTCAAGTTGCATTTTCAATGGTAGTTTAGTCTTCATCTAATATTACGTAATTGATGTTAGTATCAAGTTGTCACTTAGCCAGATGCTCGTAGAATCCCAGGCTCTTGGCCAAGGAAGCTCACAGTGTTTGTATGGAGACAAGGTCAGCTGTCCCTATTCTTAGCTGCCTTAAGTGAGTGGTATGCTTGCTTTAGAGAGCCATTTGCCTGCTCAGTTAGAGCCTGGGTGTTACAGCATCTCCAGGGAATCTGTGTGGTTTTTCTGCAGTATTCCTTTGGATAACACTACATAGTTGTCACCTGGGAAGTGTAGATGGGATGTACGATGCCAGTGCATGGAACCAGCTTTTAGGGCATAGTCCAGTAGAACAGCTGTCAAAGGTATGATACTGAAGACTGCCTGAAGAGTGTTTTAGTGGCTGGGAAGCTGTATCGCATCAACGCATGTGCTGTGATCTCACGCATAGGGAGTTTCTCTGCATCTTCACTGCTGCCTGTTACTCCTGGCTCACAGTAGCCTAGATCTGACAGGATGGGCTGCGATCAAGTTGTTACTTGCTCTGTGAAAAACTCTTACCTGGAAAAGTGACGCTTGATGATGAATGAATAACCGGATGAATGAATAACTGGGACGGGGGAGGGAAGGAGCTTTTAATATTGGCCTGTGGTAGGTATAGAAGACCTTTGTTTGAAGTAAGAAAAAGAAATTACTCTTTAATGGGACATTATAGTTAGAACATGAAATTGAATGTCTAGGAAACAGTTTTGGGTATTTAATCTTCCACTTCCTGACCAAGATAATAGGATTTTAACATACAAGAAAGATAAATGTATTTGAACAGCATTAAGCAAATATAGAAGGTGAAGTTGTAGAGGAAGGTAACACTAAAACTTCATGCTTTCATTAAAGGTTTAAGTGAATTGTATTGTTCTCAATGAAATCTTACCTGTTTTGTTGTTACTTTTTTTTTTTTACAGATGATCAGTAGAATTGAATATGTGCACACAAAGAATTTTATACACAGAGACATTAAACCAGATAACTTCCTAATGGGTATTGGGCGTCACTGTAATAAGGTTAGTCTTATGCTCTTTGTTTAAAAGATCCATAGGGAGTGGTTATGTTTTACATGATTCAAGCTGCACAACCTTTATAAAACTCATTGCTAAAGCTGATGTTTTGGATGCTAAACCATGATCCTTTGTGCAGTCTTGGGTTTCTCAGTGTCCACTTCTAAATGCAGTGGCATGCACATGTGGATCTCTGACCCACTCTGGGAGAGGCACTTGATTTCAAGAGGATTTCTAGGCTTGCAACAAGATTATAAACTAAGCCTAGAGAATACCTAGCTACTTTTCTCAATGATGGCATTGTAGAGGTAACTGTTGTAATAGCATGTTTTTTTCAATGATAAAGTCAAATCTTATCTTTGGCTTTGGGGCTGACTTCCTGGGATGAAAAGAATTCATGCCAACGTGGGAGCACCTGACCTACCAGTCATCAGGGCATTAAATCTTGCAGTGACAAGACTGGTAAAGAGAACTCTTCAGCCATCAGAATTGCGGATACAGCTAATAGTCAATATGTAGATAAATTGCCTTTATAAATAAATGAAATTATGCAAATATATTGATGGAAAACTGTTAAGTTGTAGAGTACCTGAATAAGTTGTACAACAAAAAAACTGCTCTCAATTTACTTTGGGGGGGGGAAAGCACGGGGGAGGGAAGCGGGCTGAGGTTGTTACACTTGTTTGGATGGGTAAATGTAGTCAGAAGTGCATGTTTCCCATTGAAAACCTTATATAGAAGAAAACTGGGTTTTATTTTTAGTTCTCTTGAGTGAAATATGCTTAATCCTGCAATTTGTATGTCGAGCTCGGGCAGACAGGCAGCATTGGCAATGCATTAAGCATGCTACCTTAATAGAAATTAACTTCAGGACAAATGTATGTGATCAAGCTGTTTATTGGAAGCAAGATTCCCACTTATCTTCTCTATATGCCATCAGAGAATGTCTCATCTTTTTAGATACTGCTAGTGTTTAAAATGTTTACCTTTGTTTGCCTGTATGAATGCCAACTTCAGGGCCATGAACATTAGAAGGGGAAAGCTTGATTAACATGAGATAACAGCTCTTGTCTGAAGAGGTGCAGTGCACTGAATGTTTAGATCCAACCATTGTTGGAAAAGCTTGTAAATCCAGCTGAAAGGCAGTCTTCATGTAATTCTGTTGCTGTTAAACTTTGCTTGTTCCCAAGTTTCATACTTTCACTCTGTAGAGCTCTGTTTTTCTCTGCTGTGTTGAGCAGTTAGGCTCCTTAATTTTCTGGCATGACTTGGAGTGTAACTTGAAAACTTTATTTTTTTCCTAGTTTTTAGTTTCTGATTTCCAATTGTTCTTTTTGGGCCATTTTTCTGTACTTTTGCACAGTCATGCTAGGTTGGCATTGCTGCACTCTTTCATCTTGATGTGGATTAATGGCCTAGAAAATGCTGCTGTACTTACTTCAGTGGAGAAACACATTAGATTTGCATCAGCTGAAATGAAAAAATTCCCTTTAAACCAATATTTTTTTTTTCCCATTAGTGGACTAGTTAGGGAGCCACACAGTGCTATGGTGGTAAACACTCTGCGGGCATGGGCTTCGTTCCTGTTGCAGGGTTTTAGAGATTAGGGAAGTAGTTCTTGACGAAAGTACACATAATAGGTTTACATATGCAAAATAAGGAACAGGTTGCTTCAGCTTGGAACAAAGCGCTTTGTGTAGAGAACACTTGCCACCATACAGCATTTACTTTGTTTCTTTCTGTAACTAAGTCTAGTTTGGGTTTTTTTTTTTAAAGATGGCTACACACAGTTTAAAGAAAATTAGCCACAAAGACTAGAATAGCATGGTAATCTTGTTCCAGTAGCTTCCTGTCAGTTATATTAAAAAATTATATTTTTTTCAAATTTTAATGTGGTGATTGGGAGAAATTTTGCTCCCGCCTTAAAAGATGAATTTTCAGCTCTGCTAGAAATAAGCCCTGCATGCTTATGAAAGTAAACTTTAAGGTGACTAAATGCCTTCTACCTCTTCCTTACTGAAGATTTATTTTTTCTAAATGTCTTTTGGGGGAAGGGCAGTTTGTGGAACCAAAGGATGCTTTTGTAAGCAAAACTTCAATTTCCTTTTTTAATAGAGCCAAATGTCACCATTGCTATCCCTGGTCAAGGCAGTGCCATTTTGGAGCGGCTCACAGTTGAAATTTACCTTGTCACATCTTTCAAAATTTTCTCCTTAAAAAAAAAATAAAAACAAAAATTAATAAAAAAAGAACATACATAGTTTTTTGAAAACTACAGTGCTTGGTGGAAGAAGGATGGCATTTGGCTACCCTGTTCTTTCTCGAACGCCTCGGTGTTGCCTGTCTGCGCCGGCCATTGTTGCAATGTAAGCAATACTGTTTGATGCACTGCCACCCTCTATTGTTTGTTCAGTGTTTAGAATCTCCAGTGGGGAAGAGGAAAAGAAGCATGACTGTTAGTACTTCTCAGGACCCATCTTTCTCAGGATTAAACCAGGTCTGAACTGTCTCCTATTCCAACCTCAACCCCAAATTCATGTGCTTTATTTTTGTTTTGGTTTTGTTTTGTTTTGTTCTTTTTTCTTCTGGAGAATGTAGACCTTGCAAAAGCACCTCTTATGTTGGCATTATTCAGACATACTTGGCAAACATGTAACATTACTAAGATGTTTCCCTGTGGCGCTTGTTTAAATTGTGGAATTATTTCTAAACTGGATATTAAAAAGGGCCAAATGTAAGTGCTTGATTTCAGATGCAGAAGCAGGTTTTACTTTTGTCCTGTAAAACTCAAAGGCAATCTGTTGAATGTGTTGAAGGATAGACATGCCACCCTAGTGAAATGTGAGGGCTTCTGCTTGCCTTCCTGTAGGGTTCCTGCAGTGTCTTTGAATACACAGCGAGATGTTCTGTTATCGCTTCAGCCAGGCACCTTCCCTTGCAGTTTTGGTTCAAAAATCTTTCCAAAAGTGTAATAAGGACTCTTGTATTTTCATCCATTGTACTTAAAAAATGAAATTACTCCAACAAGCTGTGTCTTGGAAAAGCATGGGTTTATCTTGTAGTGTTAAATGTAGTACTCCTGACTCTTAAAGAGGAGATGAATTGGAGAGAAATGAAGACATATGCCAGTTCATAGCAGGACAGCTGGAAATTGCTGAATATGAATCATAGCTCAGGAGTTTGGCCATAGAATCAGTCCCTAGCTTTCCACAATGATAGTCTTCATGTATTAAATCCCAGGCAGCTTGCTGCTGTATGCGAGCTGACAGACTTCTGTTGTCTCCTTCTGAAACTTTCTTATCAGTCGAGGCAGAGGCTTTGATCTACTTCTCTAGTTGCTCTTGGCAAAAATCTTGCCCTACTTCTCCAGTTTCCTGCTGATTGTGCAACAAACAGAATTAAGGTGGTATGAGGTTATCTGTGGGAATACGTCTGTGTTCCTGCTGGCTGGCGTTAGTACGTTCCGTGCTCATCCAAATCGGGCTCTGTCTTCCAACTTAACTCTTTGCAAGATGGTTTTGCTCCTTTGCCTTCCACCTGGAACAGGAAATACAGAATGGGCTGAAGCTAGGGAACAGAATAAACTTCCCTGGAGAAATCAGTGTTGTAAAATAACATCCAGTTATTTGACTAGTGTGGAACAGGTCTGTGTTGCTGAATTGATTCTTTTTTTTCCGAAGAGGTTCTACCCATAGCTGTTGAGAGATTGCAGAATTACCTTGTTCAGATCTAATATCAAGAGCTTGCAGAAGCGGTGGAAGAGGCAGACCAGCATTTACTTTTATAACTCTATTGAAGAACGTAGCCATACCAAGTTGGTGCTAAATGAGGCTGGACACCAGCTATTTATGTATTACAGGCACGCTTCCAGTATTAACAATTTTGATTCATGAACTGTGGCTTTGTCCCTCCATACCATTAATTACCGGCAAGATCCCCAGGATTACAAAAAGCATATGAAGACTTTGGATTGTTTAAAGCGTTTGTAACTAAATATGCAGTGAAAATATTTCTGCTTGATGTGTTGTATAGTGTTTGGTTTTCCATCCTTCTCAAGGTATAGTATTTTGCTTAAAATAATGGGCATAGGCCCTGCAAAAGTAGCTGTTGCCAATTGTACTTCAGAGGCTGTCGTCAGACCAGAGAGCTTTAATCGGAAAACAAGGGATTGCATTTGAGCTCAAGCTTTGCTTTCTAGGAAAGTTGCATTTGAAGTATAGTGATCACATAGAAGCTTTGTACTATCTTCTTTAGGAGTTCAATATCAAAATCACTTATTTCCTGGTAGCTGGAGAAGCTACCATGAACTGGTGTCCATGCTCACCAAGTGAGTAACTACCTCTAGTGGTAGCTGTGGTGGGTGCAACAAAGCCCCCCACTTTCCTGAGCTGCGACCAGTGTAGTTGACATAAAAACTTGGGTTTACCTCCCCTTGTTCAAAGCATTCTGGACTTTCAGGGTGACTTTCATTTCCTAGTGAAAGTGTCCTTTCACTAGGACAGCAAATGTAGAACTGCTGTGCTTTGTGGTTGCATATAAATCGTGGCAAGACTTCAACTCAAGGTTTTCTGCTCCAAATTCAGTGGCTTAAGGGGTTTTTAGCTTTGTTTTTTCCTGTCTAGACTTCTATAGTTAGAAGAATCTTCCTCAGAATTCTGAAACGTACCTACTGAAAGACAAAGCTCCTGAATTCCACAGTATCTTTGATACTTCTATGTCAAGTGTCACTTTATAATTCATGGCACTTCCATTGTGCTGGAGTAACCCTTTGTTTCAGTCTTGGATGCAGGTTTACCTGTGTATCCATCTCCAGTACTTGTTAGCATTTAAAGCTGCATCTTCTGTTCTGGAATCACCTTTAAGATGATACTGAATAGATTTTTACTGAGAATTTCTTGAACTTTGTGTTCTTTCCATCATCTCCTTCCCCACCCAAGTTACTTTTGCAGTACTCATTAACCTGTAGTGGTTGTAGTCACTGATCCTATAGTATTAATCCAGCGTTTGAATCAGGAGGTCAGCCTGATTTGTAGTTTGAAGACTGATTGCTAGAATTTGAAATGTTCCTTACATACTTCAGCCTCAGATTCTTTTGCCTAGTCCTGAACTCTTGTCACAAGAAGGTACAGTCTGTATTAACCTTTGTAGATAGGCTGGCTAGTAGCTCACTAATTAGCACGCACTCAGTTGTTGCTAAATACCAAATCATTAGGCAAGCTTGGTCATTAGAAACTTAAATTGGATTCCATGTACTAGGCTCTAGCTTCCTGGCTGTATTAATATCATCAGCGAGCGTGTCATGCTGCTGTGATAGTGTCTGGTAGTCTTAAAATGAGCATATGATTGAAAGCCAGATGTCTTGTTTGCTGTTGAAGGTTTTGGCCTCATGCTCTGCAGAATGGCCAGTGTTCTTTATGAGACATAGAGAAGATAACAGGATGTGCATCATTTGCATTAAGCTGCTGAGCTGCCATTAACTATCTGTATGTGTAAACTTCTCTAGTGTGAGTGGGGTTCTGTGGAGTGTGCTTTCGCACATACTAGTGTCCTTCCTAAATTGTGCACTGTAGTTATCGAGCTAGTGTGGTACAAACTGCAACAGTAACATAAAATAGTTGTAGAACTAAGCTACGGATGCTGAGTAGCACAATCTAATCTACTCCACTGGATTGAGAAAAGGCTTCAACTAATTCACTGTTGAGTTTTGAACTGGCTAGTTAAAACTAGTTGTGACTGCACTGTTATTTTGCTTCCTCTTAACTGTAGGCTGTTACATTGTGTGGTTGTCTTAAAATGTAGCCAATGCCTAGTAAAAGAGATTGGGGATTCCTTGCATTGTATAGCAATGTAATCTGTTTTCATTTTTCTTTAAGTTATTCCTTATTGACTTTGGTTTGGCCAAAAAGTACCGGGACAACAGGACAAGGCAACACATACCATACAGAGAAGACAAAAATCTCACTGGCACAGCTCGGTATGCCAGTATCAATGCACATCTTGGCATTGAGCAGAGGTGAGTTCAAGGAGATTACTGCTGTGCTTTTGGAGGCTGCAAGATGATCTTATTTGTAAGCTGCTGAAGTATCGGAACTAATTTTGTATGAAAAACTGTATATATCTCTTTGCAATTGCTTTTCTTTTTGGATGCTTGTGCAAGGGTGGGGGAAAAATCTGAGCACTTAGATTCTCTTCAAGAAGCAAATTAAGTCTTGCAGGCATGAGGTGGATGTTCTGCATACAGTTTTGGGTTCGTTTTTTTTTTTTAAGGATAAGATATACTTTTGTGTGGATCTGTCAGAGGACCTTCACAAATAAAATGGTGCACTTTATTCATTGTGTTGGTACCTGTTAATGCCACTGCTGACTGACTTGAGAGGCAATTAGGCAATTCTGTAGCCAGAAAGGGTGTTCCAAAGCTGGTGTCTGTGTCTTGTTTTCTCACCCTCCCTTCAAGTTAGTAAACGATTGTTTATCCTTCTTTCCTACAAGCAAGACTTAAAGATCTACTTCACTCACTCTGTATTTTAATTTGTTATACACAACCATAGTTGAGGCTGTGTATGTATGTACACTTGTGTGTATATATGTTTATATATTTGAGCTTTGCTTAATCAACAAATGTTTATCATCTGGATCAAAAGCATGTTGCTATTACAGTATCTTAGCAGTCAGTGGTCCAGTGGAGATAGCAGTTCAGTGTTGCTAAAATGTATACTAGGTACTCATGAGAAAGAGGCATCACTTCCTTCCTTGTCTATATGCCTAGATACTGTAATATATGTGTAATAATATGGATTTACCACATGATGCTGAGGTTTCTTAGACATGGTTAAAACTTCCATGAATGTCTCTGCCTCTGACTTTTTAATCAAGAAGGGAATGATAGAATTTCTAGTGGTCAACTTCAACAGAACATGTAACTTAGAAATATTTGTTTCTTTCAAATGCTCCATGTTTCCTCTTTGCTTTAATTTCCTTAAGGTTCCTTAAGTGTATTTTGTTGTCTGTCATTGTCATTATTTAAGCCTACTTGACATGTGGGTCAAGCAGGGTAAATGACAGGTGCCATTTCTGAAGTAAGTACATCTCATAGAACCCAAGCCATTCTTGTGAGGGCACCTTACAGTCCAAGGAGGGAACTGCAAAGAACTACAGCTTTTGAATTTAGTTGTAGGTCTTGTACTATCTCTGCTGGTACTGAGAATTCCAATATAATTAGAAATGTAGTTTGGTGCATGCTAAAAGCTATTCAACTGTTTAGATCAAGCCAGCAGTGAGGCAAACAGGTAAAATATTCCTGTAATCAAGAGAAACCAGTCCTGAAGATTCTGGCAGAATATTTCAACTGTTAGTGCTGTATTTTAACTGTTACAGAAAACGTTCTCCCACGTGTAATGACAGCTATTCTCAAGGAGCTGATTGCAATGTTACCCATTCCTTGTTTTAATAATGGAGATTGTCCTGTTTTTCAAATCCTGAAAATGGCTTCCATCAGTATATGCTCAAATATAATATATCCATTACAGACTTACAGAACCAAATGTTTCCTACAAAATCCTGAAATTAAACGTTAAACCAGTGAACTGGATGGGGATGGAAACCATTAATCCCTTCATTACTTCTGAATTTACCGCTGCCTTCTCAGAAAATGGCACTTTATGTCATGGCCCCATACCATTCACTGAATCCTGTTGATGATTAAAATCTGTGATTGTAATAGAATTAGCAAGTTTTTCAGGTTGAAACTTGTGGTCTTAGTCTCTTTTTTTTATCCCTATGTCTCTGGCTGTGGTTTCATGTTAGAGCTGAGATGACCTCAGAGCTAGCTGCTGTCAAGAGGAGCGAACCTCAGTTTTCCCTTCCCTTACCCCTTCACACAGCGAGTGCTTTTCTGTCCTTGTGGTGAAATGGCTTAGGGAGCCAAGCTGGTTTTCCTCTGGGATAGATCCCTGAACTGGTTCCCCAAAGCGTCAGGGGGTTGGAACATGAGTTGAGTGGGTGACAAACAGGTCATTCTGGTGATAATTAGTGGTTATTTTGGATTGGCTGTAACATAAAGCATCACCTACAACTTCTTTCCTCTGATACCAAGATCTGGAGGTAGCTCTCTCCAGGTTCTTACAGATTATTCTCACTTCAAGGGAGCTGTTTTACCCTCACCCATGTGTACAGTCCTGTTTGCAGTCCTGCTCTCAGCCTTTTACTCCCGTGTGCAGGTGGTGTATGTGTGTAGTCTTTCCTGCCACCACTTAAATACCTCTTTTGCAGATCTGCATGGTTGGCAAAGCAGCAGCAATACCTGTTGGGCTCTCTTCATGAGGGAGCTGGGAGGAGAAAAAGAACATACATTGTCTTGTCTCATGTGAAATAGATATCAGCTGCAGAGGGTCAGTCAGAGGAAAAATCTGGTTCTACCACAGCTGGGAAGAAGCAACTTTGCCAAGAGGAAAAAAGTCATGGAGCACTTTTTCCACTTCAGTAACCTGCTAGCCTTAGAAATCACAAAAGCTGTGCAGCAAAGTATGATAGTGTTTGTGTGGCTAAAGTGTGGATCTAGAGCATATGTAGTACAGGAAGCATTTGAAGCCTTTCAGATCAGAGTCTGAGTGCAAATTCACAGTTACCTATCTATGGATAGGTAACTTTTGAGTTCTCTAGCTGTCTTGAAACAGACTTCTTGTGGGAAGAAGGCAGAGGCACCTTTCTAAATATTGCTTGTCTCTTAAAAATCATGGTGGCAATTCAGGGGTTTTTGACAGAAGTGAGGAAAGAAAGGAGTTGCACCCTTTGGGGGCGAGGTGTTCAGCATTGGGCCCAGACCAAGGGAAGGTTCAGGGCAAAATCGTCTTTAATGAAGTTAAGGCTAATGTCATGTATCTCTCTTAACAATGCATTCCGTGGTTCCTGCAGGTAAAGCTTTAGTTTTTATCCAAGTTAATTAAATGGGAAAGACATGTAATGTTTTAAATTTTATTTTCCAAAGTTTTTGTTTCCCAAATAATTCTAATGTAACTGCAGATGGAAACTTGCCATGCACAATGCCTACTGAATATTCTTTGCTTCAAAAATGAATAGGATCATCTTCCTGCTTGTGAAGACTTGTTACATGTCTGCCAGTGGAATCCTGAAAGCCTAGATGTCTTAGCTGTATTAGAAAGAGACCTTCCTTTGCACCAAAGCTTAGGTTTTATTCCTTAATTATTTTTTTTTAATTTTGGAATGCTTGCACTATTTAGAATAAAGTATGAAATGTCAAAAATTGTAATTCATTGTGTTCTTCCTCTCTATCCAGTCGTCGGGATGACATGGAGTCTCTAGGCTATGTATTGATGTACTTTAACAGAACCAGTCTGCCTTGGCAAGGATTAAAGGTAGGTTATGTTGCTTTTTCTTTTTCACCCTTCCTTTTTTTATTATTTTTTGGGAATCATGCTGCTGCCTGCAGGTATGGATAGGTGGTTGTGTAGAATGTTTAGCTTCAGTTACACAAAGCGTTTTTTCCTAAGCCATGATATTTATAGAATGTAGAAGAAATGTTCTTTCTGCTTCTCTTGCAGCAGGCAAAATGCATATTGTTTGACTGTCTTAAAATTTATGCCAAACAATAGCTTATGTCATCTTTGCAAATTATTATTGTCCTGTTGTAGGCTGAGGTCCTCTTTGGGAAGTAGAAAATAACATTTAGTGGCTTTTTGAATTACTGTAGAGAGCATGGAGATAATCTCTGGCCTAGCAAGTTCAGCTTTAGTGGTATCCTCAGTCCAGTTTATGGTATGACTGAGCAATAGCTGCAACAGACTTATTTCAAGTGTTACCATGTATGGTAGCCAAGTACAAGCATGGCAAATATTTCTTATTTCTGTTCTGTAGACTTCGGTGATTTGTTCTCCTGGTTTTAATTGTTTTTCTTCCTCCATGTGAGAGTTGTGTAACTCAAATGGTGTTGCAGCTGCAAGTTTTCTAAAAAGACAAGCAGCTTGTGAAACACTAGAACTCTTCAGCTGCAAATGAATGTAATGGCTGCTGACTGAAACACGAAGGCAGCCCTTGAATGGGGTACTGAGTGGGAATTAATAGAACTTTGGCAAATGGAAATGCAAGTCTGGTCTGTTTAATGGACAAAAGCAGCAGCTAGAACTACACGAGCTGTGCCATGTGATGGAAGCATTAGACTGCGACAAATGGTATTAAACTGTGTCCAAATCTTAATACCAGATTGACCTTCATTCTGTTTGCAATAAGTGTGTGGGACTTGGAGATTTCACATAAAATACTTATGGTTGACCAAAGGATTTCTGTCATTTTTTTTGCTACTGTCGCTGTTAATCCAGTGTTGCACAATATCTCTTATATTGTGACCTACATGTTCCACAGGCTGCAACAAAGAAGCAAAAGTATGAAAAGATTAGTGAAAAGAAAATGTCCACTCCTGTTGAGGTTTTGTGTAAGGTAAGAGTTTCCAAATGATGTCATACTGTGAAATGGAAGTTCTTTTCTTCCCTTTTTTTTTTTTTTAAAAAAAACACTAGAGCCAATATATTAGGCTCACATGGCATTTGCTGCTGAATAATACTTCTCTGGCAGTCATGGGTGCCTTGTGCTTGGCCACCCAGCACGACTCTCAGTGTGTGTAACAAGGCAGGCATTTGCTGCTGTTTCCTGGTGTAGTTCGTGCCACCATCATTCCAGTTCTTGGTAACTGTTGGCTGTGCAAACTCCCCAGCTCTCTTAGGTGAGGCGTGTTCCTTTCTTCAACTACTACAGTGAAAGTTCTACATGTGCCCTCTTGGGTAAATAAAACCAAGGTAGAGCTGCACAGCTTGCCCATATATACTTGTTTCTGCCTCTTCAAGATTTGTTCAGATTGTCTGTATCTCAAATTGAGGCTTTAGTGGAATTGGATGTCAAGTGATTGTTAAAGCTGTGTTGCAGAATGACATTTCTCCAATGCTGTCCTTCGGGTCTTAAGGTTTCTCTGTGGCAGCCATGTGCTTGTTAAAGGTCCTTGAACGCGTGGTAGCTTTTGCACATGAAACAGCAGCACCAGGGACTGCACTTCCTAGTCATGCACATTTATATACCCTTACAGTCTGACAACATCTTCCAAACTGTTGAACTGTTACACCCCATGCTTTCTTTCTTGTCGTACAGCACTATATGCTGTTTACTTAATTAAGATTTAGTATAGCATTAAACATAAATACGTGAAGGAATCTTTGAAAGAAGTCTTCACGCCTAATAACTGCCTCTAGTATGCTCAGGTAGATTATCAAGGAAACTTGAGTGGAATCTTGTAAGAAAGAATTACTATTTATTTCAGAGACCTAGTTAACAAGAACTAGGTTTAATTAGGATGAATGAAGTGCTTTATGTTGTATATTGAAGGTTTTGGTAGCAGAGTACTTGCAACTGCAAAACATGCATCAGGTAACAATTCTGGGAAAGGAATGTGTACTTGGTAACTTGCCAATCAAATCCATCTTCTGAAATACAGAATAAATGAATAACTAGAGGCAAAGTGGAATCTACTCACACAAGTCTTCAGCCATTTTTTCTCTGCTGTTATAGACAGAAATAGAGCTTTTTAGCTTTCTAATAGGGTTGTTAGAAGCTTTTTGCTGCAAGCCGTGGCTTGATTAACACTGTTGATTTACAGGGATTCCCTGCAGAATTTGCCATGTATCTGAACTACTGTCGTGGCCTGCGCTTTGAAGAGGCACCAGATTACATGTATCTGAGGCAATTATTCCGTATTCTTTTCAGGTCAGTCTCAAAGTGGAAAAGTACTGAAATTTGTCGGTGCTTTACCAGTTGGTAACTGCTCTGGGGGACTTGCACTGCAGAGGGCTGCTCTGTGTGTGTGTGGTGTAGGGAATTCTGGGACAGTCTTTCCATTTCAAAGTATAAAAACTGTTTAAAGGACCTGAAAAATACTGTTCAACATTGAACATGAAGGGAAAGATTCTCTTCTTTTTTAAATTGTGTGATCTGACCACTAATAGTACAAGATCGAGCCTCTAGCTTCAATTTCCGTTGCACATAGCTTAAGAAATTGACCCCTCGGTAGAAACATTTGAAGCTCTTTGTTTGGAGACTGGTGATGGGACTAGCAGTGGTGCCCAGGAGATGGATTTCAGTGGAGGGGAATAGTGCTGTTTCAGTGAGCTTGTTGAAGAAAGCAGAACATAAACTCAGCCTCGTGGAGTGAACAGTATCTGTTCAAGAAGAACTGGGACTGATCTCTCAAGTGTCTCCCTCCAGGTTTCTGGAATCCAAAGCAATTTTTATTCAATGATCTACAAAACTGCAATCTTTCCTTAAAACTGTATAGATTAAAAAAAGAAAAGGCTGAGAGCCTCAGTGCAGGCAAATGGGTAAGCTGGGTTATGCTGAGGGCTGCTTGTACAAATGCAGACTTTTGAGTAAACAGTGAAGAAAATGCTGCTTGATGGTATCTGGGCTTTCTTCAAGAATCTTGTTAAGTTAGTAATACTTAGCATTTATATACCATTCACAATCCTTAAAGCAGCTCACAAATACAGTTAACCTCTAGTTCTGGGTTTTCAGCAAAGGCTTGGTATTAGCAATATGGAAGCTATGATGTGTTACAGTAAAGTATTTCACTCTTTTCTAGGACCTTGAACCACCAATATGACTACACATTCGACTGGACAATGTTAAAGCAGAAAGCAGCACAGCAGGCAGCCTCTTCCAGTGGGCAGGGGCAGCAGGCCCAAACCCCCACAGGCAAGCAAACTGACAAATCCAAGAGTAACATGAAAGGTTAGTAGCCAAGAACCAAGTGACGTTACAGGAAAAAAAATTACACTAATTTGGACAATGTCGGCAATTTAAGTGTTAGATCAAGGAGGTGGTTTAAAAAATATATTTGGCTATTAATTTAAAAAGCAAAAACAAGAGACGTCCTTGGAGAATTTGACTACTAACTTTATACCAAAATGTCCTTGTTCTTCATATCATTTCTTCTGGGGATGTTGGGTCATTTTAACCACTGCATCTTTTGCTCCCGCATTAACCACTTTCCAAAAACAAGAAACTGACTTGGTGTTGGGAATGTGACATTTTTATTTATTTTTCTTTATATATATACATATATGATACATATATTTATATATGTATAAATATATTATACAATCCAAAATCCTAGACCTAACACTTCTTAAGGGATAATTCTCATTAACTAGGCAAGGATCTAGAGACTTTGGGTTCTACTCTGTTCCAGCTGGTACAGTGCTGTGGGTTTGCTTCTGTTCTGTATGCCTCAAACATTGGTAACGGAAAATTGTGAATGATCTGGCTTCCTCCAGTGGGTTTCCATTGAGACATCTGGTCCAGAGTTAAAGGAGAGGACCAGTGAGCTCAAAATGTGTTGCCTAAATCCCAGAGTAACCCTGAACTGCTGTGGACTGCCAAGTCACAATTTTCTGGAGTATGTGGATGCTCTGGGGTGGGGCTTCAGGTTTCTTTACTGTTTTTAATGTTTCTTAGGTTATGGTTTCAAAGGGAAATGTTGTGAAATGTTCAAAATGTAACTTTAAAAACTGAAAACTGAGTTCTGAAAAAGCACATACAATTATTTTTTTTTACACATTCATGAAGCTTTTTTAAAAATTTTGTGGTGTAAATCTGCCAGTGTTAGTCTGGTAAGTAGCTAGAATGAAGCTGCTACAGCTAGTGACTATTGCAGCCAGTCTTGTAATAAAACTGATGCCCCGAGTTGAGCTGTGGATAAAATTGGAGCTAACGAGGTGAGAGTAGAGAAGTTGATTTAAGTTACTGCTGCTGAGGTAACATATTGAGGTATTACTGCTGCTTGCTACTCTTCAGTACATTTTTTTGTCTTGACTATCATTTTAATATCTATAAAACTGTATATAAAGTTAACATGGCAGACTTGGGAGTCAAAGAAATGCAGAAGTGTTTACAGTAAACTTATCAAAACATATTTTTTTCACATATTATAGCAGCATTTAAACATTACCAGGTGGCTTTCGTAGAAATAGCTATCTAAAAATATAACAATTCTTCATTTTTCTGGAAGAAGTGAAATACCTGCTGGTCTTCCAAGACTAAATCTGAAATGATTTCTTGAAGAAAAAAAAAATTTCCATAGGATACCATTAAATGTCAGATCATTTGTGGCACAAAGAGTCCAACTTGTTTGGCTGGAGCCGATGGGTGTAACAACACTGAAGGCTGTAAACCAGTTCCTTCAGCTGTAATACCAGTACGTAGCAGAGTCGGTGATTAAGTGCCTGGGCTTAGATTGCTTCCTGAAATACGGAAGCTCTGAGTGGAGTTCAGAACTCATTACTGAACCCAGCCTGGTGTCAGGGTGTGGAGAGGTTGGCTGTTAGAGCAGGAGGAAATAATTTGAACAAAAATGTGGATTCTTCTCAACAGTGTGTGTTTAAAGTGAAGCTCTTACAACAGGTGATGGTCTGTAAACAGACACTGCCCTGAAAATCAAGTTGTATGCACTAGAAATGTTATTTTGCTGGTGAAGTAGATTTAATGTGCCGCTCCTGGCTCAGGTTGTCTCTAACCAAGCGCTATACCATAAGAGAAGAAAAGGTCATGGTAATGATTAACTGTCTGCACTTTCTAGTGATGATTTAGTGACAGAGTGTGAAGCTGCAGCTGACTGACAAGTGTGAGTAACGGAGAGGCTGTCTTGCAGTTGAATCTTACAGACCATTTCTGCTTCTTGATGACCATCCTCATCGCACTGTCCTCTAGTAACGAGGCCCATTCCTGTAGCTATGGAGAGGTTGTTCTTTTTCTAGCAGAATTTCATTGGCTTTTGCATGGAGTAACAGCCTTCTGGGGGAGTGACTCCCTCCTTCCCTGCCTGCATCATGAAGAAAAGACTTGTGACCTTTGGATCGCTCAAGCTGTAATGTCAGCACAGTGTTAAAGTAGCACTTTTCAAACGTCTGAAGACTTCCCCAGCTTTCTAAAATAGCTTAGTCTCTTCATCACAGTAAAGATTCCAGATTTCTAAAATATTACATGCCTTTTTGTGAGAAATGTTGCCTGTTAAAGAAAATTTTCTGAACCAGCTGAGCTCAAGCAGGAGGCTGCGTGGCTTATGTTGCTGTCACACTGAAGATCAATGAAATGCCTGTTTTATTTTTTCTGGAGTTCAGTTAAATTTTCATGTAGTTGCTGTAGCAAAGCCTGTGCTAAAGTGTCTTGAAAGGCTTCATGGCATCAAATTGTACTGCTCTCGTAACTGTATCCAATTTAATGAGAGTACTGCAAATAGCAATTTACAGATGGATTTATTGGTTAAAATCTTGCATTATACTGTATAAAGTGAAGTACTTTGAAGATGTGCATCTTGGGAGTGGGACGGGGGTGTGTGAAATATTCTTTCAAATAATGTCCAGAGATTTAGATGATCCAGATTATTTGGACAGTGTGCTCATTTGTGGATATTCCTGGCTGCCTTAACTTGGCTCCATATTAAACCATCTCACTGAGTCCTCTAGGTTGTTCAGGCTGAATGTTCTGTGTGATTCCAGGATAGCCTGTTCTGTCAATGGCCTTTTTTCTCTTTTTTTTTTTTCTTTTTCCTGTCCCTCTCTGGAACTCTGTGCAGTGTCTTTTGTAACAACAAGATCAGCTGTTTTTGAACTTGGGAGAGGTGAACTGTTTCAACAGACAGAGCTTCTCTGCTGACTCTGGGAACTTTAGCCTTCAGTCTCTTGACAGTGCAGCAGTTGTTCAGGTGTGATCTGTAACAATGCTTACAGTCAGCTTCCCTCAGTCATAAAACTGACTCACGTGGTCAGTCTTCAGGATAAAATCTATCAGTTCAACTTGGGAGAGACGTTTTTAACTCACTTCAGTGTCATGGTCTGTGAGCCTGTCAGCAATCCCATTAGCATTCGCTGAACACCTATGGTTGTGGCAGCATTTCTCAGAACAGGCTACTAGTTCACTACTTCAGAAGTAGCCAGTTGGCAGCCAGAAACTTTTCACTGCTTGTCTCTGCAGCTACTTAGTAGAGAAAAAGTTTGAACACTTCTCAAGTTGAATAGCTTCTTAGAGTATGACTGAACAGTTACTTTTCCCCCATTGATAAGATATGCAGCTATAGTAATAACAAAGCAATTTGAGTATCCCTCACGTAGCATAGAGATTATCAAAGTTTTGGGTTACACTCTGGAGGGACAAGGAGTGATGAAGGTGCAGACTTGAGCTGGCCCTGTCTATGGTGAAGATGTTAAGAGAGATGCCGGCAAAAAGTCTTCAGCGTGTTCTTCATACTGGCAAAGTCTTGTGTGCTACGTGAACATCTGAGCATCTCATTTGACAGCTGTAGTTGGGCTGGCTTTGGGAACGCTTCTAGGTAGTCTTAGTAGGACTTGCAAGGGATGTTGTGGGTTGAATCCAGTTCCCTATTGCTCTGCAGAGTTGGGCATTCTCTTGCTCATAATACCTTGGATTTGAGGTGTTGTAACAAATGGCAGTGTAAGTTTTGTTAGCATACTCTTCTTCCTCAGGTTCAGGATTACATTCTCATTTGAAACACCCACGCTTCTAAAGAAATTACTTGATCTGTTTCTTTCCACACTGGGAGAACACTCCTCCTTTGTTGACTTAGTTTGGGCAGCTTTGATGGAGAAAGTGGTTCAAATAATGAATCAATGTTCGCTGCTGAACATGCTAAATGGAAAAAGTGTATCTTTTGTTTGTATGCATCAAGTAAGGATTATGAATGACTTCATGTCAGTGGAACTAAGGAGTCACTGGGGTTTCTCTGGGAACTTGCACTCAAGTGGGAAAGACTGTCTTAATTTTGGCGCAGGATTTGTTTTTTTTAGAATTGCTAGTGCTAGGTAAAGAGAATTGTCCTTCAGTGCATTAAGACTGGGTTCAAACAAAGCTATTGAATCTTCTTACCTGTGGCCTAATCTGGAAGGGTTAAAGCTGTGTTCTGGGTACTATCCAGATACGTTTTTGTTTGAATGTCAGGCTACGTTGAAGACTTGTTTGCACTTGCTTCTCTCTGGATGACAGCACAAGCTATAGCTGAGGTCAGCTTTCTCTGTATTTCACTCTGAAGAGATTTCTGTTGCAAAAGCTCAGCTGTTGCTCAAATGAATTCATGCATCGACAGAATACCATGCTGTTTGGAGGGCATCCAGAACGGAAACTTGCTTGGCAAAGTAGTCTTTGGTTGAGACTCTTGTTACCTCTTTAAAGCACAGTGCCACTACCTGAGTCACCAGAAATGAGTGTATAAGCAGTCACATGAAGACTGGCTTAGCTTGCAGTAACTGGTTCTTTGAGATCTCTCTATGTATTCTTTTACTCTCCCTTTTCCATAATGTCTTGAACTTGTCATTTGGAGCCTGGAACTTTGAAATAATTGTTCTTGACTCCCCACCTCCTCTGTCAAATGTGGTTTCTCTTGTCCTTCCAAGGACAGAAGGTATGCTGGGTTCCTAGTTACCCTCAAAGGTTCTCGCTTCTGTTCTGGTTGCCCAGAGCATCGTACGTGTGAGCACGTAGTGAGCACCAGTTACTGTAAGGTAAGTTATTCCTGTTCCTTTTCTGTGTGACACTGCTGTACTGCGTCTCTGAAGAGCACCACTGCAATCAGATGACAGTTTGACATTCAAGGATATAAACACGAGACATTGCAGACAAGTAGAAAACAATCCTATGAAATTACATCCTGCTTCCTAGTGGCAATAACACATCTTGTTTTCAAACTGTTGGTCTGAATTCCTATTTAAGGAATGTGACAGCCAGCTGGTGCATAAGCCTGTTCTCCGGCGCAGCAGTAGGTGTGAGTGAGAGGTGTGTGCTGGAGCTCAAGCCTGGTGGCAAGTGCTGGTTAACTTTGGAAAGGGACACCAGGAACTCTGCAGTTCTGAGACGGAGCAGCATTTTCCCTTTTGAATGACCATAACTGCTATTTAATTCTCCTACTGTGAAGGCTGTTTCTCATTGTCATCCCGTATCAGTAAGTTGCCCTTGTGTTTATCTTGCAGGTTTCTGAGCATGGCGAGGATGGGACAAAGCAGAGCAGATCGGAGCAGGACTTGTCACTCCCCAAATCCTAGAAATTTTAGTTCATACGTACACTTGCCAGTGGCTGTGGGCAACCATTTACTTGGTGTAAAGAACTTAATATCAGTATAAACTGGCTCTGGGCAGTGTCAATGATGCTGCACTTTGAGTTGTAGCAGCTGTAATTGTGAATATTACTGAGATAGTGAAACATGGTGTCCAGTTTTCTATTGCATTTTTTTCAAGTGGAAAAGTTAACTAATGGTTGACACACAAGTGGAGAAAATTGTGCATATGCCAATTTTTGTTACCTTTTTACTTTGAACTACACTGCTTATGAGATCTCATTGTTTTGGAAGAATGGCATGAACAGTCTTCGGCAACAGTTGTGATAATTGTAAATGCTCACAATTGTGCACTCTTTTCTGGTTATTCCTCCCTGGGTTTTGAAAGTTGTACACTTAAAACATTCTTAAAGTTGTTGGCTTCTATGTGCAACATACCAAGCCAGCTGACATGGTAGTAACCAAAGATTCCAGTTTTTAAGCGTATGAAAGACTCTGCCTGCTTACCTGTGCTAGAAATAACAGCATCTAAAGTGAAGACTTAAGAGAAACTTAGCGACTACTAGATAATCTTTAGGACTCTGCATTAACTCTATAATGTTCTTGGTATAAAAGGAAAAACAGCATATTTGTCACAAAATTTAGTTAACATCTTACAACTGAACCTGTATGTAAGTTGCTTAGATAAATGTAATCACTGTAAACATCTATATGATCTGGGATTTTGTTTTTATTTTGAAGCGGGAGCTTTTTTGTTTACAAGTTCATTAAAAACTAAAAACTGTTTCTGTAAGGAAATGAGATTTTTTTTTTTAATTTGCCTTGTTAATTCAGTTTAAGAAATCTGCATCACCCTGTTTTTAAACCAAGTTTTAAGGCCATTTGTTAAGCAAAAGAAGTCATATTTCTTTCTAAATCATTTTAGATTTAGTGTTGTAACTCTTCCTCATTTTGTTTTTAAATAAATTTTGTATTTTTTCCTTGAGGGGGAAGGGGCAGTCTTGCATTTTTATAACTTGTTGTTTGAGACCAGCCCTCTATACTAAGATTGGATTTTTTTTTTTAAAGCGAAATGGCATCTTTTGCAGACCCGGTACTGGCAGCCTCCGAGCGTTGCCATGTCATGCATCGGCTGGACTGACTTGTGATTGCTAGTTTTGAGAGAAATTTGAATGGAGTATTTGGATGGTTTTAAACCAAGGCATTTTCTTTCAAGTTCTTGTGAAGTGGATATGACCAGATTTACTCTTGTTCTAGGGGACAGCCTCGCACCATGCAGAGTTCACATTGGTTACTGCCCCAGGCTGTCTTCCTTCTCACTCCTATTCTAGCCCAGCTGAAAGAAAGAAATACTTTTATTGCTGGTAATTCTTTAACAGTGTAATTTATTCCTTTATAGCATGTCAGAATAAATTAAAAAAAATGTCTGAAAATGCTGCCAGATGCCTATTGTGTAAATGTTGTTTGTATGTTAGCTTTTTAGACAGTTTCTATGCATGTAGCAGAGTTTCTGCTCACAATTCATATTTTTACTGTTTGAAAAGGTCTTTCATTTTGAAAACCGTTTCTTCAAGATCTTAATACTTGCACTGTGCGCTCTCTGTCCCCACGGAGCGGTGAGCTGGATCAAGGCCGCGCTCTGCGGTCACTATGCATACTCCCTTTGCCAGAAGGATCTGTCCTGAGAAGATGTTAGACTTTAGCTGGAGAACATTGTGTGCTAATAAACATTTCTATAGATAATCTGGGAGTACAGGGAGGCAAAAGTCTGCCGGGCTTCAGAGATACCGGTGCACGTTTGGAAACTTCTCTTCTGAGTCAGAGCGGTCTCCCTCTGTTACCTGGAAGGTGGAAGAAAAAACATAGCTCATTCTTCTGGCTAGGATGTTTTCCTGGGCCCCGAGGATGGCCCTATCTGAATAAGGATGCTTTACAAGCAATGCCTCCTATGAAAACTGGTATGTTTCTAAGAACTGGTATCTAAAATACGATGTTATGACCTTACATATGATTTCTACTGTCTAGGTAATGCATCTGACAACACGTATTGGCAGAAGGGGAAGAAGCATCAGTGAAATGCCTTCTTGGCAGCTGTTCTCAGAGCGGCTGCTTGGAATTGTTTTGGTACCACTTTTCTTGCTTTGACATGAGGTGTTTGAAAGTCGGAGGAAGTAATTTGGTTTCGGGAGAAGAAATTATTTCCTCTGTCCGTTAAATTTACTCATGACTTTGAGGAGGGTTGTCAAATTTTAGAAACAAAACTGCCCTTGCTGAGCACTGTAAGCGAGAATAGCTCATAGCTTGGAGTGTCAAAATGCATTGGTTTGCAGTTCTTAAAACCGCAAGCCTCGTCCTGTGGAGGAGCGTGGGGTCCTTCGGACACGGTCTGTTAATATTGAGTTTGCTTCTGCACAGAAGCCTGAGCTGGAACTGTCAGCTGTGTCCTGCTTTGCAGAAAACCAGCCTGCACTGGGCACGCTCGACAGTGAACGAGGCGGCAACCTTCCTTAAAGAGATGCTGTGATACTGAACACTCATTTGCTGTATCATCTATTGGTTTGTAACAAAGACTTAAAACCGAAAGCATTAAAAACTGTGTGGATCTTGACTTCTGGTTGCAGCTCTGCATAGGTGTTGTGTTGGGAGGTTTATCTACTGTCCTGATGAGAAGTCAAAAACTTCTGCGAGCAATCCCAGCCCTTTACAAGTAGTTCCCATTATAGCAGGGGCCATGAAGTGCAAGAACTACAACCTCAAGTTCCCTGGAAAGTGCTAGAATTCAGGTAATGACATTAGACTGTGACAACAGGTTCTTAGTCATCTTACTAAGCTGCATTACAGCATTTCAAAGCAATTTATTAACCTCCTTACAGCAACTGAGAGGGCTTCGAAGGCCCCCATTTAAAGGCTTGCTTAATTTGGAGCATGGAGTGCTCGTGTGCAGCATACTGGTTCATTATTTTTAACCTATTTAAGCCATTTCTTGTTACAAGCAATTTAGAGTCTTTTTCTCCTAGAAAAGGCTCTGAAAGGACAGATGGCTCTAGGTTTTGGTTATTAGTTAAATCAGTAACACTGCTCTCGCTGGCCTGCTGTTCTGCCTGGTGTTGGTATTGGTAACAAGTGATGAATTCAAGCCCTGGTTGTGTTGAAAACGCTGTCAGTCTCTCAAAACTAGGTATATTTCTGGTAGGTGTGTCAGGCCTGTTCAGTGTGTGCCATCCTAATATTTTAATTTTTTTTTTGCTGATTTCTATTGAATTCTGTCTGTATGGGGGTTATTTTTCAAGCTTGTGTGCTGACTTGTTCTGCTGTTGCATTGTTCCGCCTGTTTTTTCGGTTGGTGTTTTCAGGTGTGTTGTTTCCAGCTTGTGGGAGCCTGTGTGTGCTTTGTGTTGGTGCTTTCCCTGAAGCCGCCTGTGCTCCTTCAGCAGCAGCTTGGGCTCCGTGCCTCCCTGCCGTCCCTTCCAGCCGGGATTTTTCTGTGATCCCAAGTTGGCTTTTTTTTGCATAAGGCTTTAATTTCTCTTGACAGCGTTCTCCAATTTGGAAGATTTGTTGCTTAGCCGGCTCCGTCAGCCCATCTGCTCCTTACATAATTGCGGTGAAATCATCGTGATTTCATATCAGCTTGATGTCATAACGCAAGTTTATGAGCCTGGCAGGCTCCAGACAAAGAGGACCGGTGGGCTGGGAGGAAGAGCTATCTGCTCCGAGCACTAATGCCTCTGGAAACACCAGGGGAGGGAGGGCGCATAGGAAGTGCCCACCCTCCTAATTGGCCCTGAGTGGAAGGACTGCGTTCATGGCGTGTTCTAATGGGGAAATGGCTCTTTAATGTAATCCTTGTTATCCAGGGCTAAACAGGAAGGGGGGAGGGTGGTACCAGGGCTGCATGCGAAGAATTGAGATGGACTGTTGTGCTGGGACACAGGGACGTTCATCGTTCTCAGCTGCATTAAGGAAGTTTTTTCAAAATAGAACCAGGAGACTGGGCTGTCCGAGGCTGGGGAGGAAAGGTGTGTTAAAGGAAGGCCATGTCCTTGTTCTTAAAGGAACCCCAGATGGCTCAGCTGTTTTGCAAAGCTCAGTACTAAAAGTGTTAAATCTTTTAAATTAAGATGCTAACTTGACTTTGCATCATGTGAGATGTTCTTAGATCTGACTGTTGGTAGTGCTGAGTTCAGACAGCTGGAAATCGGGAGGAGCTGGGGAGTGTTCTCACACTGGGCTCGAGTGATGAGGTTTTCAACAATTTTTGTCCATAAAATGACTGTAAAGGTGATGTAGCTCCTTCTTTTCAGAGAACAGCTTGGCATTTTGGTATCAGGGGCTGCTTCTTGGAACTACCTGAGCATCCTCAGTCTAAACTGCTCTGTTTTCCCTCCCTTCCCCAGGAGCCTTTTGTTCCTGTTAGTAATGTGGGTTGTTTTTTTTGTAAACACAGCTGCTCTTAATTTCATTTCTTTTGCTCTTGGAGTTTGAAGGATAGCATCAATACATGTAGCTGGCAGAAAGCTCTTTAAGAGCTGTTCTGTGCACTGATGTGCCCCGAAGAGCAGCCTCCTGAGCTGCTCCCTCTTCTCCATCACCCTTGAAATAATAGTGAGCCTTGAGCTGATTTGCAGATGATGGACTTTGAACTTTTTTTTTGTTTGTTTTTGAATTAAAGCAATTAGAGATCACGAGAAGGCTTTGAAGGAGTGTAGATGCTGTCGTACAGGGTAGACTGGCTTTTGAGCTTTCCTTGTTGCAGGCAAAGCCCCTGTGTGCGATGATAAATCTGGGTCTTGTGCTTAACAGCTCTGTGAGTACCTGGGGCAGGGGCTTGACTCAGCACCCTGCAGATAACCAGAGGTGGGGCGCTGGGCCTTGCGTGACTCAGCTCTGCTTTGTGGCACCTCGTGGTCCACCAGAGCAGGGGCACAAGGAGCAAATCTTGCCTTTTCCCTTCCTCATACCTGGGTGAGTCCCCCCTGTGTTGCAGTGGCCGATGCCAAGGAAGCACAGTGGGACTCTTCCACATGAGACCTTTGGATGTGTTTGACTGGAACCCACCGGGCTAAGGCTGGTCTCCTCAGCTTCCAAATGAGTCCATTGGATGTTTGACTGAGAACCCACAGGGCTCAGGCTGGTCTCAGCACAGCTTCCCCTGATGTATATGCAGCAGCAAGGGTGAGGCAGACAGACTTCTTTCGTGGCTTTTGTGCACCAACTGGTAACTCAGCTTCTTGGCAGCGTGCATAATTTTAAACATCCTTGAGCCCATCTCTATACGATTACAAGGAGGTTAGTCCTTGTTTCACAAATCCTGCTGTCCCCAAGTAGGTGCTGTGGGCTGAAGGGCCAGCTTGGGGCTCGCAGCTGGCTCTGGTGTTCAAAAGCAGTTTGTCATTGCCAGCCTGCAACTGGACCAAGCTGCCTGGCTTCTGCTGATCAGCATTTGCCAGATCTTCATCTGGTGCCACCTTGTAGGTAGGGCTTTGCCCAGGTCAGCAGAGAGGAGCGGGGACGCGCCTGCCTGCCTCATATGGGCAGGTACAGTCAGGCAGTGGGGGAGGAGAGCGGAGGGGTGAGGCTGGAAACTGGTGCAAGTCCTTTGAGCTGAGAAAAACCACTTAGGCAGCAAATGGGTTCATTCTTGTGTGCCAAAGGCTTCCCCCGGCAGGGCTCTGACTTGTGCTGAGCGTGTTTCCTCCTCCCGGGTGGCTGCTGGCGTGGCAGCGGCTGGTGTGGGGCCGGGACTGTTTGTGGCAGGTGTGTCTGGGTCCAGGTCACCCATGGGGAGCGTTTGCAGCCTGTGTTCACGTTCCCTGGGGGCTGGCACTTGCATTGTGCGAGTCGGACCTCGGGCATCTCCTGCTCCATGGCACCCAACAGCAGGTACGGCCAGAAATTCCTGCTGACTCACATCCTGGAAGTGCGTGCTCGCCTGCCTTCCCCAGACCCCTTTCTTCTGGGGGGAGGAAAGGCGAGGAACCCGGCTGTGGACATTCTTCCCCCGGCCTGCCCAGGAAGCATTAATTGATGGGTTTTGTAGCCTGGCTGTGCTGCTTGTGCCTGGGTAACCAGGGAGCACCCATAAACCCTGTTTGTGCTGCGCCCCAGCCTGGGATGGTGCTGCTCTGCTAAACCTGAGCTGGGGCAGTGGAAGCACCTTCCCAGCTGGTAATAAATCCCATAAACTGATTATGGGCGTAAGTCACTGCTCGGTGGCCTTTCTCCTTCTCACTGACAGCTCTTTACATTGTGCCTCTTGACCTTCCCAGTCCCTGCTGGCGGGGGGCTCCCGGCAGCGCAGGTGGGATGGGAGCTGGGCACGGAGCCGCTCTGTGCCCGTAGCCGGGCTGGCTGGTGTGCCAGCAACCAGCGGGCTCTGGCAGCGTGTTCCCGAGAGGCACGGGCTTGGGAACTTGATGCTGATTGGAAGTGGCTTGTTTTTTCGCTTCCCGGCATGCAAACAGCTCGTGGGGTCTGATCCGTGCTGCGCTCGGCCTTTCCTAGTGAAAGGCCATGGCTGTTTGTCACCCCCCGGTCCTGTGTCCCCCCCAAACCCCCAGCTGCAGGCAGGGGTTGGGGGCTGCATGGGCAGAGGGTCCCCGCGGTGCCCAGGGAGAGGTGGAATCGTGGCGCTGGGCAGACTGGCTCAGTGTGGCCGGGCAGCTCTTCCTGGGTTGGCTTTTCTGAGGAAGGAGTTGAATGTGGGTGACAAGGGACACCTGGGCGTCCACAGGACACATGGCGTGGGGTGTGTTTAACTGAATTTATGGCCCTTTGTGAGAGGAAATGGGGAGGCAGCAGTTGCTCTAATGCAAGCCAGGTCCCGGTGCCAGGATCCTGCAGCAGCTGCCTGCTCCCCTTCCCAAGAGGACTCTGGTGTGTCCCCTGCCTCGGGCAGTCCCGGGGTAGCTTCCTGGTCCACTGGCGATGGGAGAGCCCAGCACCGCCTGCCTGCTGGCTGCTGCCCTGCCGTTCCTGGGGGTTCAGTGGCCGGGCAGTCGGTGACAGCGGAGCGGTGCCGTTCCTGGGCAGGGTTGCTGGGTGACTGGTAAACACAGCAAAGCCAGCAGCGGGGGGGGGCTGCCCTTCACCCCCCCTTCCTGGAACTGGGGCACAGCTGTCCCTGATGGAGCTGGGTGGCCAGGGTCCTGGCTTGAAGGGCAAACAACCCCGTGCTTGGGACAGGCTGAGCCCCAGCTGGGGGGTGAGAGCAGCCCACCTTGTCCTGGCCAGGCGTGTGGCACAGGCTGGTGGCCCTCTGCGGGGCTGCTGGCCCCAGCCCGGGGAGCAGGGGGGCTGTTGGCTGTGGGAGGTGGGTCCTTTCTTACCCCACAGCACTACTGCCCAAAGGAGCTCCGTGGCCGGAGCAGCCATCTGCTGAGCCTCCCTGGGGCTGGGCAGCCCAGCACAGAGGGTCCCGGGGCTGCAGTATCCCTTCAGATGCCCATCAGCCCCAAATCTGCAGCAGCTTCTCTGTAACCTCTAAAAAGAAATTTAAATACAAAGATACTGGAGCGAGCAGGGCACAGAGGAGCCCATTGCAAGTTTGGTTCTTCCTCAGTGTGATGTGGGGGCTTGTGTGGAGCACGGTGGGAGCCTGTGAGGTCCTAGCACGTGGTGGGCTGCAGGGGGGCTGTCCCCCGGGGTGCTGGCAGGCTGTGCCTCCGGCTGGGAATGGGAGAGGGAGCAATCCTGCTCCTGTAAATAGCTTGCCAGCTGCTGGTGCTCGTTAACGTGGCTGAGCCCTGGTCCTGGGGGAACGGGGGGTACTCGGCAGCGGGGTTGGGAGGGGAGCTTTGTGGGATGGGAAGGAATCCCAAACCCCTGGGAATGCTTTCCAGGAAAGAAGTGCTTGTGCTCAAATCCCATTTCTAGAAGGGCAGGGCAGCCTCTGTGGATCTATGGCTGCTGTTGTTCTTGCCGTGATAATCGAGAGCAGGGGCTGAAGTCCTGATTGCAGCCTCTGCCAACATCTTGGGAGCTGAAGGCTGAACCAGCCCCATGTCAGCGCTCTTGACAGCTCTCCAGCTGCCCTGGAGCTGACTGATGGCGTCTTCAGGGTGTTGCCCTGGTTTAGAGACCTGCATGTCTGCTCTGGAGTGTGTTCAAAAGCATTGGCCTGGCCCAGAGCAGGGTCCCATCTGCACCCTGCTGCCCTCCACCCCCTCCAGGTCCTTGCCCTAGTGCTGGGGAACAGGCGTGAGCATCCTGGCAGCTCTGTCTGCTCCCTGCTTGTGTGTCAGCGTGTCCGGGGGCATGGGAAGGCTGAGGGATGTCCTCGGCAGGGCCAGCTCTGTGTGACTTGCCTTGCTGTCCTTGGCCCTGCTGCTTACAGCTGAGCCACGGCAGCCTTGATGGGAAAGCCCCAATTCTGCTAAGCCCTCTGTGGATGATCTGAGGTGAACGCAAAGCAGTTGAAGCCTTAAGATCATCCTTGTGCCCTGCTGACAGGGCTGTGACCATCCAGGGAGCTGTGCCCCAAGTGGGACAGTTGCTGAGGAATCTGCCATATCTTTCTCCCCCCCTGAGCTCATGAAGGAGAAGAAGAGAGGAGGTCCAGAGGAAGGGGCAGAGCATGGTGGAGCCAGGTCAGGGCTTGCCTCCTCTCAGCCCTGTCTCTGCCAGCTTGGCTGACCTGCTGCCTTTGGGGCGTAGGCAAATGTCTGCCGTGTGGTGCCTGTAGGTTCAAAATGAAGTATTAAATGGGACCTTTTTCTCCTCACTGGTTAACTGTCCCCTCAGTTCCCAGCTCCTCACAGTCCAGCTCGAGACGTAACACTGCTTTTCTTTTAGACGGGGGGAGAATAAGCTGCTCGTTGCTCCAGCTTGCATCAGGAGGAGGGTGGTAAATCCCTAGTGTCTAGTCTGGCGTTGCCTGATTGCTGAGTACGGAGGTGTTGCTGATGGAAAGCTGAGCGTGGCGTGGGACGTGCTTTGACTTAAAACGTGTGAGCTGCCACCCCGTCTCCTCGCTGCAGAGAGGCCCCCGGGTGCCGTGTCTGCTCCTGCCGGGGTTGGTCGGGGGCAGTTGGTTTTCCCAGGCTCCGGAGCAGGAGGGGAGGCTGCCAGCTCGGGCCAGTGCCTTCTCCAGGAGCAGAGATACGCATCTGACTCGCACGTCCTGTTAGATAAGCACTTCTCCTTCTAACGCGCTTGCTGGGTAGGATCAACGCCTACCTTTCAAACTGCCATCGAGTTGGAACACCGCTCTCGCTGGCGGCAGGATTTCATCAGGCAAACACATATTCTGGCTTCTCCTCCTGCCCAGGAACGCCCGCTCCTGCACAGCGAGGAGCCTTGGGAACCTGGCTCCCACTTCCCCGCTGAGAGCATCACCATGGTCCGCCCTGTGCCTCTCCCCTGGTCCCTCTACCTGCCTTCAAGGCACTGGGGCTGGCTGAGACCTGGCTGGGGGCAGGGGATGTCCCCTTGCTGGTGGTCTTGGGAAGGAGGGTGCAGCATGGCGTTTCTCTTCCCCAGTTATAAAAAAATTTTAGGGCATTTCTTAAAACACCCTGAACTGGCTTCTGTGTCCCCTACAAATCTGGAGCTCCTGGGCTGAGCCTGTTTTGTGCCATGCCACCCCTAAGCACCTGGCTCTGGTTCCTTCATCCCACTTAGCCCAGATTTTCTTCTAAATAGGTCACTCGTTAATTGAGGGCAAGTACAAAGTTGCTCTGTTTCTCCTAGTCCTCCTCGGCTGGACAGACCCACTTCAGGAGCTGTGAGACCTGGGGCAAGGCTGAATGATGAAATCCGTGTTGGCTGCCTCAGCTCTGGCTGGATTCTCCGGCTTTCAGGACTTTGGTTGCTGGTGTGTGAAGCTGGGCAGGGCAGGGCTGGGCTCACTCTTTCTTAACAGCCCGGTGAAAGCCCAACCCTTGCTCGTTAGCAGGAAGAAAGCAGTAAAAGCAGGAGTCTGGGTTGTGGCTGTTACGAGGGAAAGAGGGAGGAATTGTGCTCTGGTGGGATGGGGCCGTGTCACCTCCATGGCAGGGGGAAAGCAAGTGCTAGGTCTGTTCCTACCCATGGAGGGGGGTACTGGGGGACGCAACAGTGGGGGTGCAAACCCCAGCAAGGGGACAGTGTGAGCTGTGCCCTTCGCCTCCCTCCTGGCATGTTATCACTGTGCTGTGCGGACCCCCCAGTGCCCCAGCTGTAAGGGGATCCCGGGGCAGCCCCCGCAGCCCCTGCCCAGCGCAGTCTCTCTCTCCCAGCCCCTCTGTGTGTATGTGTTTAGTTTTTCCCCGCTCGTCTCCATGCAAACGAGGGTGGATGGGGGTGGGGGAAACCACCTGTGGCTCTTCATTCCCAGCTCCATGGACCAAAGTCCAACTGGGAGCGGAGCCACAGCCGGCTTGTGGCTGTGGGACCTTTTGCTGCCCAGGGAGGGGTCTGGGTGGCTCAGGGTTCATTACCCTGTTCCTGGATGGTCTAGGGTGGCTGAAGGACCCCCTAAGGTCTGTTATCCCGTGTGGGAGCTGATCCCCAGCCCCGGGGTAGGGTTTAACAACCCTGGGGACCTGGAACAAGGGTTTGAGCTGCTTCCCCCTGAGGAGGAGGTGAGATAAAGCCAGAGCCACACCGTGGCACCCAGGTGGAGCTGTGCCTTGAATCAATATTGGTTCACAGCAGCGATGGCACCGAGGGGAGCAGGGCAGGCAGCTGCTGCCCGCCTGCCCTCTGGGGCCGAGCCTGTGCGGCAAGTTGTGCGCGGTCTCTGCACTCGGGGCAGGGCCCAGCCGGAGGAGGATCAAAGCCAGTCCTCGTCCCAGGGCCCCGAGGGGGACTCGGGGAGGAGGGAAGAGCGGTGGGAACCTGCCCTGTCGGCGACGGGCTCGTCCCTCCCTGGGTGCGTTCTGCTTTCCCAGGCGGTGGGGTGGGAGCGGGGCAGGGCGAGCCGGCCCCACCTGGGTGCTGGGCCGCCCCGAGCGCCTGCGGAGCTGCTGGGCCAGCTCGCCGGGGTGGGGAGGGCCCCAGCTGCTGACGGAGGGGCTTTCGGGCGATGGTGCCTCGCTCAGTCTGGCGGGCGAGCGTGCTGGGCCCTGCCTGCTGCCCCTGGGCACGGGCTGGGCACGGCTGTGGGCTCCGGTAGGCCTGTGCCATGGGGCTGTGCCATGGGGGTCCCACCGAGCCCCCTCCTCCGCTATGGGTTTGGGGGGTTCTGTCAGTGTGGGTTCTGGCAGTACCTGCTGCCAACGCTTTGCTCAGCCAGGATAGGGCTGCCAAGCTCCTGCCCTGCCAGGTTTGGCACGGCAGAGGTTCGGGCACGCCGGGCAGGCCTGGTGAGCGCCGGCTGCTGCCATGGCTTCCCTGGGAGCTGACTCAGCAGGGTGGGAGGCTGCGAGCCTGGGCTGGCGGCTGCGGGTGCCCTTCGGTGGGTAGAGGTGCCCGCAGCCCCCAGCCCTGCTCACGGGCTGGCAGCCACCCCCACGCTTGCACCCTCCCCCACGCTTGCACCCTCTTCCGTCACTCCTGCACACATGGACTGCTCGGGGGGGCCTCGCCTGCCCTCTCCTTCTCTCCCCCCTGCCATTTCCCTCCCTCTCCCCCTCCAGCTTCCCACGCACACGCTAATCCCATCCCGCTGCGGCAGCAAGAGCGGCTCAGCCCCGGCAGGGCTGGGTTTGCAGGCACAGCCCCTGGTCCGGGGGTGCTGGGGTGCCTTTTTTGGGGGTTTCCCCCCCTCCCGAGTGTCAAAGGACACAATCCTTCCTGGGTGGAGTGGCCCCAGCAGCCCCCATCCTGGTGTCCCCAGTGCAGCTCCAAGGAGGGGTGTGTGGGAAGGCCCCTGAGGATGTAGAGGGGCTCATCTGTGCCTCTGCCTCTCGCTGGGTGTGTGTGCACGTGTGTGTGTGCACGTGTGAGTGTGAACACGCACCCTCGCCTCCAGCCCAGCCCTTGCTTGAGCTCTTTGGAAATCTGCATATGCAAAAAGCCCTAATCCCCAGAGCCTTTCCCTGGCTCAGGGGTGTCTTGCCCTTGGCGGGAGATAAGCCGGGGTGCCCTAAACCACCTTAGGGATGAGCACTGAGGCACGGCGGTGGGGCGCTGAGTGGGCCAGGCACCCTGGGCTGGCACTGGGTCATGTTTGTGCCGTGCTGACCCACAGGAGCATGGAGAAGGGCAGTGGGATGCCCTCTGCGGGGTCTGGCCAGAGCCGATGGGGCACTGCCATGCGGATGCTGCTCCAGCACCCACCACTTGCTTAAAATTCCCCTCTTTCCCTTCATGCCCTGGCAGCGGGTGGCATTGCCCAGCCCCCACGGGGGCCCTATGCCCAAGGCCAGAGCAGGACATGGGGATTAGTTTTAAGCCGATTGCTGCTGCCCGTTTGGGAAGCATTGAGATACGCGGCTGCGGGTCCCCTGGCAGCTGGTAGGTCATGGGGGGAGTGCAGCCACCCTGGGGCTGGCACCGCACCCCAGCAGGGCAGGGTGATCTTTTGCCCCTTTCCCAATCCATTTGGTTTTGCCAGCACAGCTTTCAAGGGCTCATCTCCCCGGTGGCCTCTAGGAAAAAGGGTGACTGGCCCCTGTGCTGTCCCGGCTTGGTGGGACAATGGAGGGACCCCCCGTGCCCACCTCCACCTTGGGCATCCTCAGGGGTGAGCCTCCCTGTGCTGGGGAAGGCTGGGGTTTGGCTTTCAGCACGGTGCCTCTTCTGTCTCTCTTGTTAGGCACTAAGAGCCCCCCGATATTTCTGTGGAGGGTTGTGGCACACCATGCACGGCCCTGGGAGGAGATGGGGGGAGGCAGGGAAGAGCAAGTGGGCAGCCCCTGTGGGCGGAGGAGGATTTATGGCTGCTGAGTTTCTGCAGAGATAATTACTGTGCAGGACTCGTGGAAGGGGAAAAGCTGCCCAAAAAAGGGAGTGTGGCAGCTCGACCTCCCCTCCCGAGTGCTTTCCAGAGAGCAGGGAACATGGAGGGGCTCATCCTGCCAGGAATGAGGGAAGAATGAGCGTGTCTGCCTGTGAGGCTGGGACAAGCAGCCCTGCCCTGTCCCTGCTGCCACATCCCAGCTCCCTCCTCCATGCTGGGGCGCGAGGCTGTGCCAGCGGGTGCTGCTCCCCACTGGTGCCGGCTGACTCAGGGCATCACCCTCCCTGGCACAGCAGGACTGGCCGTGGCAGCCAGCGGCACGGGGCGGGCTGGTCCGGTAGCCCGGAGCTGGTGGTGGCTGAGCCATGACGAGTGTCTGAGTGTTCCCCGGTGACTCTGTGCCAGCGCCGTCTCACCAGTGGGGAAACCGAGGCAGGGAGCGTGCAACGCCTGTGACTGATGCCAAGGTGGCATCTTGCCCGGGGCAGTGTGACTGCCCTTGCTGTCCTTGGCACGGAGCGGGATGGCTGCCCCCCCATGCAGCTGCTCTGCAGACCCCAGGCTGCCCATGAGCCCCGTGGAGGGGTGAGGCTTTGTTCCCCCACCCCACGTGGCCTGGCCATCCTCACCCCGGCCATCCTGGGGTGGGTAGCAAAGCCCTGGCTGCCACCTTCTTGAGGCAAGGGACAGGCAGGAGATGCGTGCCTCAGTTTCCCCAGCAGGCAGATGGATCAGTGGTCCAGGCTTTATGCCCAGAGCTGCTGGAGCCACTGGCAATCTGTGTGCAAGGTGCTGAGGGAGGCACCCAGAGGGTCCCAAGAGGGACATTTTCCCAGCGTGGGGTGTCTGCTCTCCCCCCGCAGCTGCTGGGGGGCTCTGCAACCGCCTGGCTGGAAGCTGGAGGTGAGAGGTGGGGAGCTGAACCCCAGTCCTGCCTCAGTGCCCAGGAGGAGACTGGTGCTTCCCCGCAGTGTCTGGGGCAGCTGGTTCATGGGCAGGCTGGAGGCAGGTCAGGAATTCTTCAATTAAAGGGCTTTTTTTGGCCAGAAATTGCCAATGTTGTCCAAACCTAAATCTCTCTGGGCCAGGGTCAGCCTTGATAAATTTTGTGGCTGTTAAAATATGGGCGAAAAAGAAAAGAAGGAATCAATCAAAGCTCTCTGAGCTGGCATTTCCTGAACTAAGTGCCGTATTTTTTTAATTTGGGTGTGTGTGAGAGAGACATGGCTTTCCATCCTGCACCAGCATGTCACGTCACCCCCCGCAACAACCCAAATCAAAACAAACTGCTTGGAAAGGGTTGAAACGGAGCAGTTGGAGCCATGGCAAACCAATGGAGGGGGGAGGCTGGGTTTGAGTTTTGGCTTGTCATTCCCAGGGAGGTTCCGTGATTTCCACTTTTCCTCCTCGTGTGGGACAGGAAGGACTTTTCCCATCCCTGCCCTCTGCCACCTGGGTTTTGGGGTGACCTCTCCGGGTGGGATCTTGCCCTCCCAGCCCCGTCCCGTCTGCCTACCCATCCCCAGCACCCCAAACCCCACTGGGAGCCTTGGGAAACCAAATGGCGACAGCCCTGTGCCCCTTCCAGCTCCCCTGGCAGAGCGGGCAGCACCAGCCCAGAGCAGCCATGGTTTGCCCGGCTCTTCCCTGCCTGCCATGGCCGGGGGGACGTGGGCAGGCGTGGGAGGGTGCCCGCGGGGAGGTGGTGGGCACGGGGAGCGTGGGCGATGGGCGGCCCTGCGTCAGCAGCCAGCCCCACTGGGGAGGGCCGGGTGCCGCCGGCTGCGCCCCACTGAGTCAGCGGGATGGGTGCGGGGGCGGCGAGCCCCGTGGCGTTTGGGCACAGGCCGAGGGGCCGGGAATGGGCCGGGTGGGAACGGGGCTGCGGGGTGCGCCATGCCAGCGGCAGGGTGTCAGCGTCACAGTGTCAGCATCACAGGGCTGGCCCTGGGGACCTGGGCCCTGATGTGGTGACACCCCCCTCACCACCACCCCCGGGTGCCTGTCTGGCTTGTGAGTGGGTGGGTCTGGCTGTGTTTGGGGGTGGCTGGATGGTGGGGGGCCTCTCACCTGTCCTGGCTGGGAGATGGGGACCAGCTCAGCCACCCCACGGTGTCCCCTGGCACCCAGCGCTGCCTCTGCACTCACTGTTCTTACACCTGGGGTTGGGGGGGCTCATCCGTTGGTCAGCCATGAGCAGCAACTGGGGTGGGGCGGAAGTGTGGTCCCTGTCCCCATGGCACCCACCAGGGACAGGCTTTGAACCCCCTGCAACCAGAGCTGGCATCAGGGCAGGCAGGGCATGAGCTGGAGAGCTCATGGGGACAGTGGTGTGTGGGGAAGGAGACGTGGGGATGGTTCTGCTGTTGCATGGGGCAAGGGTTCCTGGGGGGAAGCCAAGCAGCCCCTCCAGGGCCTGCTGGGTGCTCCTCTCCTCCAGGGCTGGCAGGGTGGGCAGGGGTAGAGGCAGGGCTGGCAGAGCAGGCAGGAATGGGCAGGGTGGGCAGGGGTAGAGGCAGGGCTGGCAGAGCAGGCAGGAATGGGCAGGGTGGGCAGCCCATCTGCCTGCTCCGGCCGAGGCAGCACTGCCACCTGCTGTCTGCACGGGCCTCACTGCCTGCTCCTGCCTGCTCCTGCCTGCCCCACCGGTCTGCCTTCTCCGCCTCCACCCTGCCCCTGCCCTGTGCAGGCAGGCGATGGGCCGCGGGGCAGAGCAGGCGTACGGAGCCTGCGGTTCCCATTCCCAACCCCGCAGCGCTGGGAGCAGCCCCACGGAGCAGCCCCACGGTACTCGCTGCTGCCGGGCTGGGGGTCGGGTCGGGTCAGGAAGCCGGGGACTGCAGTGCTGGTGGGGATGTGATGGATGTGGAGTGGACCTGAGTGTCTGGGAGGCTGCAGGGAGTGATCCCAGCTCCCAGCCGAGGAGCCTCTGCCCAGGATGCTCACACTGCTCAGCAGCAGCAGGGACAGGGACGGTCCATCCGTTCCCTTTGCAGAACAGCAGGGCCTGGAGCTGGAAGAGCTGCAGGGGGGACGCAGCACATGAGGGACAGAGCAGCCCCCTGGCGCCATGCTCCACAGGCGGCTCTTCTCCTTCCTTTGTGCCCCAAACTGTGCTGGCACCAGACTGTAGGGTCCCACCCTGCTCCCAGCCCCAAAAGACCAGCCAGGAGAGTCACTCAGGAATTGAGACCTTTATTGACCCCAGGGTGGTTAGGTGGCACATGCAAGGACGGGAGCGCTGTGTGAGGCCATCTGCCCACCAGCAGCATCCTCTTGCGGTGAACGGTGACCCACAGGGACATCCCTCACCCCCCAGCATGGGGTAGCTGCCTGGGCTGGGTTACCCACCTCCCCATGTTTAGAGTAGCCACAGGGCTCCCCCTCCCACTCAGCCTCCCACACACCCCCAGGTGGCCCCATACCTCGGTCGCTGGCTCTTCCTCAAGCTGTGGCTCCTCATGGGATGGGCCGTCTCCAGCCGCCGAGCCGTGGCCCCAAGAACAGTATTTCCAGGAATCCCCAACGTAGCGCCTAAGGGATTCCTGGGAAAACTGGACCCTGAGGGCACGGCGACCCAGGCTCTCCGCCAGCCCCGGGTGTCCTTGCTGCCGGATGGACTCCGCATGTGGCTGATGGGAGTCCCTGCTGTCCCCTCCTACCGCACTGGGCTCCCACATTTCTGTGTGACCCTTCCCTCTGGTGCCCAGCAGCAGGCCAGGGGTCCCCAGCAGACTCAGGGGTCCGTCTGCTGCAAGGAGAAACCTCCCCACCCTCCTCTGACCCTTGCTCTCTGCAGGGAGCTGGAGCTTTGGGCTGAGCCCTTTCCCATAGCCAGGGCTCAGCTCTCCTTGCGTCACTCGTCCTGGTGGATGGGGGTCCCAGAGGTCCCCAGGGTGCGCAGTTCCTCCCTTCCCGAGCTACAGTGCTTCATCTCAGACTCCCAATTGACCAGAGATGCAGCACTGCACCTTGGGCTGGGAGACATGGAGGAGCTCGCAGCCACCCTCACTGCAGCTGATGTGTGTCCGTGTGTCTGCCTGCCCGCCTGGGTGCCAGCAAAGAGGTCTCCCCGCCTCCAGAGCCGTGTGCCCGTGTCCCTTGTCCCCAGCCCCAACCCAATGGCAGATAGACCTGTGTTTGGTAGCTCCACCTGGCCCCAGCTCTGCAGGGACAGACAGCAGTAGGGACAGGTGGGGGAAGTTTTATCTCCAAATCTGTGTAGCCCCAGCGTCCCAAGAGGAGAGTCCCCCCCCGGGTTGTCACTCAGTGGGGCCAGGGCACTCTAGGACAGTGTGGGGCTGTGGGTATCATCCATCCCTGCCCTCTACCCCTTCCCTGCCCCAGGGGGATGAGGAACGTGTGAAAGGTCCTGCTGTCCCTCCCTACGCTTGTCCCTGTCCCGGTCTCCATCAGAGGAGAGCCTGCAGTCAGCCAGTACCCTTGGAAAGGCTTCAGCCTCAGCTTCTGAAGCTCAGACTTTGGCCTGATCTGTTCCCAGGGTGGCAGGACTGAGCCCACCCCTTCCCATGGGCGAGGACCGGGGGCTGCAGGAGGGATGACCCCTGGACCTTCATCCTGGGGTCTGGACAGGCTTCAGCCCATCCAGATGGGAGGGCGAGGATCCGAGGAGAAACAGGAGGAGAGGGAGGATGGAGGGAGCAGCCAAGCCCTAGAATGTCTTTCGCAGGCGAACACTAACATCCTGAGCAGAGCCGAAACGTGATAAACAGACGATCTATCACAAGCGTGTCCCGCTGCCGGGCCCCGGCAGCCGCGGCGCTCCCAGCAGCCTGACGAGAAGCAGATGGCGCGTCTCCGGCATGAGCCCCTGCATCCGGCACCGGCCCCCCCGGCCGGGTGCGCCCAGCTGGGAACTGGGGCAGAACCCACCCCGTGCCATGTGCCGGGCTCCCTCTTCCACTGCCCCCCAGTTCTCAGTGAGAAAGAGTGGGGAAAAGAGCCCCGTGGTGCCCCAGGCTTGCGGAATCCATTAGTTGGGAAGGAGGTTTGGGAGCAGCCTTGGCCAGCGCGGGGTTGTCTCCGTACCAGCCCTGAGCTCCGGCCAAGTGTGGGAACAGCCATGGGGACTCAGAGCCAGGGGAGGTGCCGCAGGGACCCTCTATGCCTTTGCAGAGCCTCTGCCCCACTGCTGGCCCTGCTGGGCAGTGCCCCGGCCCCACGCATACCCCCAGGAAGGGGACGCCGTGCTTGCAGCCAGGAGCGATATGTGGCACTGCAGAGTGCCCTGGAACCCAGCCCCTGGGGGCAGCCCCCTGCTTTGCTGGGCAGTGGGGAACAGGGGTGGGTTTGCCCACAGCGTGCGGCTGCCTGTGCCCAGGGAAAGGGCCCGCGGTGGTGCCCACGCTGGCAGCATGGGGACATGCCAGCTCTGCCCATCTCTCCTCGCTGGCCAAGTTCCTGGGGCTGTACAGTCACCATGTGCCTTCAGCAGCTTCGATGTCCCCGGGGACTCCCGCGGCTGATCCTGTAAGACACAGAGGATGGCAGTCAGTGTGGTGGTGCAGAGCTGAGTGTGGACTGTTGTGGAGCCACAAGCTCTTGGGTCCCTTCCCGGGCAGCTGCTATAGGGCACCCTTGGGTGCCCAGCCCCCTGTGGGACTGAGGACAGCAATGCCAACGGCACTGTGCGTACAAGAAACGCTGCTATAGCCACACAAAAGCCTCCCATTGATTACTCAAAGCCATGTGTGCCCAAAACCCAAGGGTTTGGGGCAGGTTTCCCTCTCCCAGTAGTGACTGGCAGGTCCCCAGTCGCGTGGGGAGCCCTGCGGTGGGGCCTGGGGATGGCCCCTCTCCTCTCCCTGCCTCCATCCCGGCCTTGGTGGGAAAAGTCGGGATGGAGTCTTTTCTGCCCCCACAGCGGAGGGCTGGGAGACCTCAGCTGCCGTCCCCGGGGAGGTGGTGGCGGGGGAAGAAACGCCGAGAAAGGCTGGAGGAATGCGCTGGGCTGCGCATCCCGCTGGGCTGGAGGCAAAACATCTGCTGGGGCTCGCCCACCCCTGCCTGAGAGGAGGTCTCGGGGGGGAGGCATCCCCATCCTCCCTCCAATGTCCCCATCATATGTCCCCAGGACGGGGCAAAAAAGCTGGCGCTGCAGGGCCTGCCTTTTCCTCCTTCTCTCCACTCGGTTTTGTCACAAAACAAGGAAGGGAGGCTGTCACCAGCATTCCATGCAGCCACCACCCTCTGCTCCCCACCACTCGCATTGCTTCTGGGGGACCTCTGCCATGGGGGACACCAGTGTCCCCTGCACAGTGCCTGCCAGGAGGTGAGCTCCAGCCCCAGGTTGCTCGTCCCCTCACTCACCCTCACTCACATGAGCGTGAACACACCACGCAGCTTCAGAAGAAGAAACCAGAATAGTCAAAGGCTGGACTTAAGGTCCTGCTGATTCTGGAGGGACCACCAGCCACCACCACCCCCTGGCTGAGGGTCTCCGGAGGATGCCCAGGGCACAGTGTGCATGCCCAGATCAGTCCCCGGGCTCCTTCCTCACTCACACCAGCACTGCCCAGCACTGCCCTTGCTCCCACCCGCTGCTCACCTCCAGCCTTCGCCTCTGCCGAGCCGCTTCCCCCGCTCGCCCGCCCTGCGCCGCCGCTGTGGGTGCCGGGGGGACAGGAGCCCGCGGGCGAGCTCTCGGTGGCCGTGAGCTGCCTCCCCGGCGGCGCTGGGCTGAGTCAGAGCTCGGCCCTCCCCGTGGTTACAACACAGCGCCCTTTCCCCTCTCCAGCCCGGCCGCCGCTGCAGGAAATGTCCTTTTTTAATAGCGGTTGAGATTTGTTTCCTGCTTGAAATTCCCCAGCCCCGCGAGGCCAGCCGTGAGGCCGGACCTGAGCTTTTGAGGGAAGCTCGAACCCCCCAGCCAGGAGGGCTCTGCCATGAGCGGCTCTGGGCTGCTCTGCTTTCTGGAGAAGGACAGAAGCTGCTGGGTGATGCTCAGCCCCATGCGGGCATCCCTTCCCCTCCTCCTGGCCCTCAAAAGCCGGATCTCCACCATCCACGGGGACTCCTTCCCATTGCTTTGGTCCCATTCTGGTCATCATCTACCCAAGCAGCCCTGATGCCACCTCCCAGTGGCTGAGGGACTCATTGCTGGGTCACACCAGGCAAGGTAATTCCTGCCCAGGGACCCCCCAGGCACCCTCCAGGGTGGTGAGGGCTGGGACAATGGAGGGGAACTGTGCTTTTGCAGGAAGGACTCATTCAACTCCATCGAAATTTAAAGAACTGACCCCAGAGCAGCTTCTGCTGCCTGTTGGGTGTCCCTCGCAGGCAGTGATCGCACAAGGATGCTGCTCGCTGTCACTTTGCCACACAAGCTGGTGGCAGGACAGATCCAATGCTCTTTCCCACCAGGGCCTTCCAGCTCTCCCAGCATCTCCATCCTGTCCCCAGTGGAGACCACGGTGGCCTCTGTGGAGGAGAGGTGCCTCCTCTCTCCCTTCCTCCCGCCCCTCCCTCACCAGTGCTGGTATTAAATCAAAGGTTTATGAGAAAATGGAGGGGCCAAGGGAGATCCTAATCTGGTCGCAGGCTGATTAACCCCGAGTTCAGGCTGAGGTCCTGATGCTCAGCTATAAATAGCTCTGCCTTCCCTTTCCCATCCTCCTGCCGGGGCTGCGGCGTGCCTGCCCTTTTATGGTCAAAAAGGCAGATTTGGAGACCGAGCGGCCCCCATCTCCCATGCTGGGGGCGAGCCAAGGGGGCCCAGGGGGATGCTGCTCTTTCTCGCTGGGTTTTGCTGGGATAAATTATAATGGCAAGAACAAAGGAGCAGGTCTGGGGGTCTGAGAGCAGGGGATGGGTGCAGAGAGGAGAGCTCATCTGGTTTGTGCTCCTTCCTCCTGGGACAGGCGGCCCCTCTCCTGGTGCCAGAGCGAGGGAGAAATCACCTAATTTGGTGTCTCTGTGGAGAGCCAGGCTCCTCTGCAGCCCACTCAAGGCGCAGGGTGGTGGCACAGTGGGGACAACTGGAGGGAGCCCAGGGACAGACGAGGCCTTTGCCACCTGCAGGCTGCAAACACAAGTTGACATCTCTCTCTTTGTCACCCTGGGAAAGGGGACCAACCCTACCCGGCCACCACTGTGCCCTGTCCACCATGCAGCATCCATCAGTTCCTGCAAAGCCACCAGCCTCAGCAAGGGGCTGAAACCCGCCAGCAACATCAAATCCTGGCACGGGGGTGAGAAAGAGCCTCTGGAGGGGCAGGAGTGCCAGGAAGGGGATTCTTGGAGGGACAAAGCCAAGGAAGAGCCAAAGCACACAGCAGCCTGGTCATCACCTTTCCCACAGCTCTTCTCTGCTGCCCCCAGCCCACCGACCACCATCTCCCCATCCTTAGCTGGTTTCCTCCTCCCAGTCCTGCCTCTCCCTCCCCATCCTACTGCTGGGAAGTGTTTGGGGGGCACGGGGAGCCCACTGGCGAGGGCTGATGCCTGGTGTCCCCAGTACTGGCCCCAGGGCATGAGGAGCGTGGGAGCGTGTGCCGGCACCAGCCCTCCTGCTCTGTTTACACGTCACATTCCTGGTCCAGAGGAAGTGGTGCAGGGGTGAAGTCCCAGCGGGGACCGGCCATCACGTCACCGGCCTCCAGCCCTCGCTGGGAAGGGCTGGTGGGAACCCAGAGCTCCGTGGGGAGAGTTCCCCATGGATGCTGTTCCCAAGCAGTGCAGGGTGGATGCTCCAGCATCCTCCTTGCTCCCTGGGCTCTGCTCCTCGCTGGAGCTGTTTGAGGAGCTGGTGGAGGGGATGCTTCTCAGCATGGAGGGCATGCAGGAGCTCGCATGAGGCCAGCAAAGAGCCTGGAGCTGGCGTGGGCAGGGAGCAGCGAGGCTCCCTCTCCTCTCATGGAGGCACAGCCATGATGTGGCTGGAGATTATTAAGTTGCCAGTGCTCTTGGCTGCTTATCCAGGCTTTATCATCTTATCTCTGCTCCAGAAAAGGGAGAGAGGGAGTGGGGGGGTGTGTGCAGAGCATCGCCTGGACATGAGAGGAGCTCAGTTAGTAAATCACTTCCCCCACAGGCCCCAGCTTTCCCAGCCCTGCCTGCCCATCCAAGCAGTAAAAGATGCTAGAAGAAAATGCCCCAAATAGGCCGAGCTCCCAGCAAGTGAGAGATGAGATGTGGAAAAAGATCGAGCACAAAAGTCACATCAGGGCTGACACTGAGGTGCTGTTTCCCTGCAGAGCCATGAAGCCAGGCTCCCCCGCGCTGGCAGAACCGCTGGAAGGGCTGGTCTGGCCGGGCAGCGCCGAGCCAGGGGGAGAGCAGAGCAACTCCTCTGCTTGGGTACGGTGGGGCTCCAGGAGGTGGGCAATAATACAAATGAAATTAAAAAAATAAGGTCAAAAAGAGCGGGGGGGGGTGGGGGGTGGGGGGAAGGAAGGGCAAATCTGAGATGAGGGAGCACAGGCACAAAACCGGGTTGGAAGAGCGAGCTGTTGCTCTGTGCATCAGCCATCAGCAAGTCGGTCCCGTAGCAAGCACCAGGGTGACCTGTTGGCCACCACGGAGCATGGTCCCCATTCACAGCATGGCAGGTCCCACAGCACCATCCCCAGGCCCTGTCTGCCACCATCCCTTGTCCAGGAGAAGCTGTTTGCCCACCTCCCAGCAGAGCTCAGTCCAGGGAGGGAGAGGCAGCGCTGTCATCCTCCCAGCCCTGTGTTGCCCACCATGACAGGGACGTTCCACTGGTCTTGGAGCAAAGACCTGGCTGCCTGCAAACCACCAGCTGGCATCTACAGACCCTGTTGCCCTGGCATGAGGAACCTCCAGCATTGCCGTGTCCCATCTCCCCACAGCCACTGGGGAAGGGGCTTAACGGAGCTGCTGTGCCCCCATCCCAACACAGCCTCAGCCGGGGCTGACCCCCCCATTCAAGTTTCACGGGGGACAGATGGCACTGCATGTTGTCCGGGGCAGCACAGTGCCCTAAAGGGCTGGCCGTGCCCCGAGCAGCCCCCCCAGCACCCCTCCTCCTGGCACACTGACCATCTCCTGCGGCTCTGGCACTGTGTGGTGCTGAGCTTCACTCTTTAGGGCACAGTGACACAGGGAAGAGGTTGGTGCTCAGCACCTCCTGCTTCCATGTCTCACGTCAAACAGGGCCTGGGCAGGCTGCCTGCTTCTCACTTGCCCTGATCACACATGAGTCTGCCCACCAGCCTACCTGACAGTAACACACCTCATGTGGGCAACAGGGCTGGCCCGGGGGGTTCACCAGCCCTCCAGAAGCCCCTTCCACATCCCCACGGCCAGCATGGCCGTCCCCAGCTCATCCACCAGCACAAAGCAGCTTCATCCCTCACCTCCGCTGGGCAGCGGGGAGATGCTCACTCACAGCATCCACAGCCCAGGCGCTGGACCCCAGCCCCGCTGCACCAGCACCGGCCCTGCAGCACGGGCACTGCCATGGACTCCTGCTCTGCAGAGGCTGGCTCTGCCCCGCTGCCACTGCCTCTCCCTGCCCTGGGACGGCACAGGGACAGCCTTGCATGGCCACACCATCTCCACGCTCAGCTCTGCCAGCTGCACAGACAGGGTGGGCAGCAGGGATTTGGCTGCTGCAGCCGTGAAGGGTCCCTGTCTGTCCCTGGGGCAGCCCAAGGCACCGACTGGCCCCCTTCTCTACCCTGTCTACATCACTGGGGTGCGGGACAGAAAAGCCTGGGTACCCCCAGATAACCATGTCCCTGACCTGACTCCAGCCTCTGCCCTCTGCTTTGGTGGCCATGCCAAACGAGCCCGGTTCCACACATGCCCCAAGCCAAAGGGACAGAAGTGACCAGAGGGAGTGGGGTAGCACCAGCACCTCCTGGCCAGTGACCCCCTTGGCAGATGGTAGAGGAAGAGGAGGAGGCCCTACTCCCCTCTGCCCTCCCTGAGCCTGGCAGGCAAGTGCTGCTGGCAGGCAGACACGGCCCCAGCTTCCCAGGATGTCCCCAGAGCGGGACAGGCAGCACGTCCCCATCGCCCCGGGGAGGCCAGAGCCAGGGGTGGAGGCAGGGCTGAGATGAGCCCTGTGAATGGACATGGTCCCAGGCAGGCAAAAGGGTTCGGGGTTCAGGAGCAGCGAGTGCTCCCCCAGCACTCACTGGCCTATAGCCATGGGACGTGTATTGGGCTTCATCCCCCCCAGCTGGAGCCTCCCCACGCGCAAGATCTGCTCTGCTTGCCTCCTCTGTGTGCTCCTGGCCAAGGTCAAAGGATGGTGAAATGGCTCCAGAGCTCAGATTTCCATCCTCTTGCCTCATCGGTTGCTGCTCGACACCGGCTCGTTCATGAAGACACAAGTTTGCTGTTTCTGCACCGCACCAGTTAAGGTGCTGGGGCCACCCCGGGGACCATGCTGGTGTTCCCAGCCCAGTGCTCAGCCCCCTGTACTCCTGCCTGCAGGATGCTTGTGCCACGCTGCTGCCTGTCACCTTTGCCAAGGCACGGCGGTGACCGTCCGGGTGCCGTGCCCGCACGCCTGCCCGCTGCCGGCAGGAGCCCTCATGGGCCAGGAGGCAAAGCGTGCCATGGGCTGACGGTGTGGCTCACGGTGGCCCTGTTCTCCAGGAGCCATAGCAGGCTGCACCAACAGGCACTGGCTCCCCTCGGCTCAGCCTTGGGAGAAGAGGAGCAGTGGGATGCTGGAGATGAGCAAGGGCAGGTTTCACTGCCGGTGTGGAGGAACAAGCCTTGGAAAAGCCTGACCAGGAATAAGGCTGATTCTCAGACAGAAAAGGACAACAAGATGAGAAAAGAGAAAAAAAAAAGCCCTTAATCATCTCCAGACTGCCTCTTGACAAGCATGGAGGGAAATGCCACTCTATCCAGCAGCCACCCAGAGCTACAGCCTGTCTAGACACAGCCTTCCCTGAATTCCTGCTGATAACTGCTTGGGAAATCTTTGGCGGAGGCGTCTGCCTGTGTTTGTTGGAAATTAACTCCTCTCCTGTCGGCCGGCGACACGGAGGCAATGGCGTTACCCTTCGCAAGGCATCCTGTCCGGTGCGCGGAGGCCGGGGAGCTGGGGCAAGTGCAGGCAGCATAGCCCCGTGCCGGGGACACCGCCACTGGGGTGGGGACACAGGCCATGTGGCACCGCTGGCTCCCTGTCCCCATGGGCAGCATCCCAGTGCCGCGATGCCCCGACTTCCCTGTGAGCAGCCAGCGACGGCGGGAAGCCCTTGAGCACAGCGGGATGGGAACAGACTGGGACCGTCGTGAGCAGCCAGTGACAGTGGGAAGCCCTTGAGGCACAGCGGGATGGGAACAGACTGGGACCGTGGTGGCCACAGCTGCCCTGAGAGATTACGGTGCCCTGGTTACTGTCATTGTCCCTTTGCAGAGGGGACACACAGGCCATACGGGAGCTTGCACCCCCGGGGATGGCACTGTGTCCCGGCTGGACCCACTGTCCTCATCCCAAACCCGAGTGACAGTCGGTGGTTGTTCTTGTGGTGGTGGGAGCTGCCCTGCAGAGGAAGAAGGTAGGGGGACGTGGCAGCTTGCTGCCACATGCCTGCTGGGCATGGTGTCCCCAGGTGACCCGCTGGGAGAGGACAGCCACTGCTGGTGCCCCGGGAGCAGAGGGACAGTGCGGAGCCAGCCATAACCCAGGCGAAGACAGCACCGTGTCCTGCGAGGGACAGGCAGAGTGGAGACACCACCTGAAGAGCTTCAGGGAGCCTCTGGAAGGCCTAAGCTCAAGGCTGTCTAGGAATAAGCTGTGTCCACCCCCTCATACCACCTGGGGCTGGCAGCCCTGCCATCGCCCGCTGCACGCCCCGTGTCCTCCCCACCAGCCCCGTGGCCAGGCCAGGGCTCAGGCTGCCCACGCTCAGCGGCCGCTGCTGCAGCTCCAGAGGGATGAGGACGTGGGAACCATTCACCCAGTGAGCGACGGAGCCAGGGAAACGCCGGCGGCTGCGAGCCCAACAGCGGTGCCAGCGGGGGCTGCGGCTGGGGGGACAGAGCCAGGCAAGCGGCACAGGCTGGGCTGGCACTGGGGTCCCACATGCGGTGGGTTGCAGGATGCTCTCAGGCGGCCCGAGTGCTCTGAGCAGGGTGGTTTTGGCACCCTGCAAGCCTCTGGTGGTGAGCCACGGCCCCGTCCCCTCCCCAGCCTGTTTTCCCCAAAAAGCGGCAGCGGCATGGCTGGCCAGAGGAGCTGAGCCCATGGCCCTGCTGCTCGAGGAGCCGCCCACCCGGGCTCGCCGCCGGCTTCCCGTTGTTTCCATCCTAGACGTACACGGAGCAGAAAGCAATTTGTCCCCCAGCCCCGGGAGGCCCCTCGCCCGCCTCCAAAAAGCTGTGCGAGCCCCACCAAGCTCCTCTCCCAGAGTCACGACAGAGTTGCCGGCACCAATTTTGGGGAACGTCTTTGCTCAGGACCCCATGGCCCCAAGGTGGCTCTAGCCGCTCCTCACCAGCTTTGTGCCCGGTGGGTTTCCCTGCCAGCACCCCATGTTCCACTCGCCTCCTTCACTCCTTGGACACAGCATCCACACATCTGGGGTGGGGGCACCCCTGCCCATCTCCCTGCAGCCGGTTGGGCTGAGCATCCCGTGGCTGGCAGAGGGGGACACCGGAGGAGCCACACTGCCCTTGCCTGTCCCTGCCCATGGCACTGGGCAGAGCAGGAGCCCCCATGCTGCCAGGGAGCCTCAGCACCAACCGCCCTTGTCCCCGCTCCCCCACACAGCCAGCTGCCCCACATGCCCATCCGCAGCCCCGCACGCACCCTCCATCCGCATGCACCTACCTGCCACCCCACACCTGCAGCGGGGCACCGTGGGGACATGGGCACATGCCCGCCACCTCCTCCCGGCACATTATAACCTGCCACTGGGACCCCGGCGCTGCCAGCCGGGGTTTTTTAAGCAGCTGGCATGGGAGCCCTCGGTGAAAAACTCCTTCCAGGCTGCTTAGAAGCTGGAAAACCTTTTTCTTTTTACCTTATATGAGCTGCAGGAGGAGGCCAGGCTGCCGACGGGCACCGCTGTCAGGGGCGCCGAGGGGATCCATTGGCTGGGGTGCCGTCACGTGGCCCCGCCGCCGCGACCCGCCGCCGCGCAGCCCAGTGTTGCTTTTACCCCCTAAGGAAGGGCTGCTTGACAATTTTCATATTTCTTCTAAATTTGGAGATTTCAGACAATGCTGGGAGGCTTGGCTCGGGATGCCAGAGGCCCATGTGGAAGTCATTAAGTCGGAGAGGGGGAGCGAGGGAAGGAGGGCTGGGGGGGAGCGGGGGGGAGGAGAGCGGCCAGGGCTGCGCCGGCTGCCAGCGACGCGCCTGGGAACCCAGGCCATCCCGCCCGGAGAAAGTTGTTTGCAATAACTGACTTCCTCCCGGCCCCGGGACCGCGCACGGGGAAGGGGGGGACGCGCATCCCACCACCGGTGGGGCGGGGGTCCGGCCACGGGGACAGGGAGCTGGGACGGCGCTGGCGTCTCTCCCGCCGGCCGGGGAAGGAAGCGGAGATGCTCCCTGGCCCGGCTGGAGGTGGCTCGTGATTCCCATTACTTTGAAAAGCTCCATCTGGCCTGGGAAAAAAGGCGTTTCAGCGGCTGCAGAGCTCTCTCCAGGCTGCCTGTGTGCGCAGGGTGAGATCCCCGAGTGCCGGTGGGGCTGGGAGCCCCATGGGACGCTGGTGGAGAGGCCAAGGACGCAACGCACGTGGCATTAGCCTGGGTTTTAGCAGCACGGGGAGCTGGTGTGGGAGCTCCATCACGGGGCAGCTGGTTTGGGAGCTCCATCACCATGGAGCTGCATCAGCCCCAGCCCCTCCCGGCCCCGCGTGGACCATGAGTCCATGTATGGCCTCCAGCCGGCACTGGGGCCCCGTTAACGAGCAGCCAGTTTGCAGCTCGGAAGGAAACACCCGGCACCAAGGCGCCTTCATCCTCCTGCACCAGCCCATCAGCCACCCGCATGGGAAGGAAAGGGGACACCATTGCCCTGCCCCAAGCCCCTCCAGGTGACAGGGCTGTGCTGGGCTGCCCCAGGCAGTGAAGCCAGCAGTGGAGCATGAAGGAGGAGGAAGCAGCCACTGTGGCGTCCTCTGCAGCAAGTGATAACCAAGGGAGAGCTGAGGAGCAAAGATGGGGGGGGGGCACCACCAGCTTCTCCTCTGGGGGGAGCGAAGGGCTGGTCTCCTGGGTGTCATGCCCTGCGACGTCCCCTGGCTGGTGGGAAGGAGCTCAGCCCTGAGCCCTGCACAGGCACAGCAGCTGCTGAGCACTCCTGGTGCCTGGAGACGTGCATGTACTGCCCAGCCTTGGTGGGGACAAACCTGGGTGTGGATCATCCAGCTGGACCAGCTGGCTCTGGGGACGGCACCCCGAGGTGTGAGCTGGGGGATAGTGGGGAGTAAAACCAGTGCAGAGGAGCCGTACCAGCAGCAGGGTTCAGCCGAGGGAGGGGAAAAGTCGTCCGGGAGGTTACTGCCCTGCCAGCTGCAGTAAAGAAGCAGCAGGAGACCGGTCTGTGCTTTTTGCAGCCCCACACACACACTCCCAGGCACACACTCACACTCTCCCTCCAGCAATGAACACCACGGCCAGGCTATCGCAAAACAGGCAAATGTAGGACCCACCGAGTGGTGAGCTCTGAAGCCCTGGTCCCTGCTCTGCCATGGGGACCCCAGGGCTGGCAGACCAGCACTGCCCGGCACGGGAAAGCAGCCCCAGCACAGCCCGGGGGATGCTCAGCATCTGCCAGGAGAGCAAGGGCTGGAGTGGCAGTGCCTGAGCCTGCCGGCCACATGCCCAAACTCAGGGCAGAGGGGCAGCTGGTGGCCTCCAAGGAGCCAGAGCCACCATCGAGGTCCCTGCCCGGGAATATGAAGAACTTCCCTGGCAGCAGACTGGAAAAAACACAAACCTGCCTGTTTCAAACCCTGCTCACACACACAGATCCAGTGACCCCATGGCAGGACAAGCCTTGATCTTGCCATGGCCCAAGCAGCCGGCTCCCAGCCATTCTGCCTGCACTCACCGGGGCACGGGGCAGAGCCCAGGCCAGGCTGGGCACACGAGGGGAGCACAGCCCTGCTGCTTGCTGCCCCACAGCGGGGGCCTCCCCCTTCCTCCGCCGCGGACAGCCGTGGTGCACGGCACAGAGCTTGGAGAACACGTGCGGCACGTCCACAGGAACACGCTGGGGCTCCTCCCTGGGCACAGAGCCCTCCCATGCCACGTCTGACCCCCCTGTGCCCCTCGCTGTGTTGGGCACCCTGTGCCTGTGGGTACCCAGCTCATCCCCATACTCCGGCAGCCCAGCAGCCTCCCCGGGAGCCAGCGTGGAGCCAGCCTCTGTCTCCCGCCCCCCGCCACCCTCCGTCCCCTCTCCCTTCTGCACAGCCACGCAGCCCCTGCTCTCGGTGGGCTGGCTTTGAGTGAAGCACAACTAGCTGCTGCCATTAAACAAACCCTATAATTAGAAACCAGGTTTCCTAAATGAAGTGAAAAATGTAATGTTAGCCTCTGTTTGTTCGCTGGATGCTGCTCTCTTGTTCCATGACCCAGAGGGGTCATGCCCTGTGGTTTCTGAGAAGCCTTAATAAGGTAATGTTTAGGAGGTTACTATCTTTACAACTCTTGTCTTATTACAACTCCATAAGAAAAACATTTGGGGCAAAGCAGGATTCCTCGGCGCGGGTTTGTTTTTGTTACTCCTTCCCTAAGATGCTGCCCAGCGATCCCTCCTCGCAGCAGATTCAGTTTCAGTATCTCCACAAAAGCGGGTTTTTTTTCCCACCCCCTGCCGACCTCCAGCCCCCTTGGCTGGGTGTGAGAGCCCGGGTGGCCCTGGGTGGCCGGGACAGCCCCTCTGCTGTCCCAGGCAGGTGGTGAGGGGGATTGCTGGCTGCTGGCCGTGCACGGGGTGACGCCAAAGGGCAGCGATGGAGCCAGAGCCCCCCAGTCAGGCTTCGTGGGGCTGCTCCCTCCTTCCCGAGAGCCCAGGGAGAGATAAGGGAAACCCCTCTCCTGCGAGTCCTGCTAACGTCGGAACACACCAGATTTACAGCCTTTTCATCTGCTGCCTGACATCAGAGGGGGCTGCTGGGGGGCGTCTCTCAGCCCGTATATTATTACAGCCGAGAGCAGGCAGCCCCTGCCTCCCTCGCCCCCCTGCACGCACCATCCCTGTTGCAGGGGCAGGACGGTGTGATTAATGGGCGAGCTGGGCTGGAGCAGCTCTGAAGGTGACCTTCAGGACTGGCCTGTGCTGCTTTGTAAATCCCTGCCCTCCACCCACTGCTGAAACAGCAGCACGTAGGAGCAGGGGATGGGGACCAGGGCAGGAGAGCTTCTGCCCTGACTTCAAACCACCAGCTCTCCCCTGGTGATGACTCCCCAGGAGCTCGGGGGTCCCTGCACGTGTTGCAATGCACAGGGCTGCAGGGAGGAGAGGTTTGACTTGAGCATGACCCACCAGGGCAGACGTTAGTGCCATCGTCAAGCTTTCCATTTACCTCCGCCCACCGCCTTGTCCTGGGAAACTGGGAACTTGGACACTTGCCTACATGCAAAAGCCACCAAAGCCCTAAAAAGAAGAGGCTTTCTCCTCACAGACCTGGGGTGGGGGTGTCGCTGCCCTGGAAGCACGTCCCTGGGAGCTCCCTCCAGCCCCATGGCCTTGCAGGGAGGGCAGCAGGGATGACTCCAGGCTGCTCCCTGTGCCCTGCGTGGGGCTGGAGGGCCAGCCCTTCCCACAGCCAGGAGCCAAGAGGCAGAGGGCAAACTGTCAGGACTGTGTCTCACCTTTGCAATCCAGCATGAAATGTGGCCACCTGTCCAAAGCGCTCAGGGTTTGGTGTGCGACCACCACGTTGGCTGCTCTTGGCTGCAGGGGGAAGCAAAACTGTGTTATTTGGAAACCCAGCATTGCCCACCTGCAGTGGCGGGCAGTGGGGCACAGCCAGTTCAGGCTGAGGCCATGAGCCCAAAGGGCTGTGGAAGGCAGGAGGGCATGTAGGGGGATGTGGATGGAGCAGGGCATAGGGTCAGGTGCCCATTGGGCTTGGCAGGTTGATGGGACACGTACCTGGGTAGTGCCTCAGCGCAGCCTCCCTGCCTGGAAGAGAGCACGGCTTTGCCCTGCTCCGTCCTGTGGGGAGATGGGCCTGCCACCTGCAGAGCACCCAGAGGGGTCCCACTGGGATCAGGGTCTGTCCCTGCCATGCAGTCCTTCCCCACTGCCACTGAAGGGTGACCCAGAGGTGGGGCAGCAGGAGCCGCCGGGGCAGCTGCCAGCAGGGCACTGGGTGCTGCGCCGTGCCGGGGCGGAAGGAAGCGGGTGTTTCCAGCGTGGGGAGCGGGAGAGCAGGCTTTTTCCATCAGGTGCTCTCTTGTCTCCAGGAGCAGAAAGCAAAAGAAAACAAAAGGCAGGAGAGGAGCGGGGCAGGAGGAACCTGCGCGTCTGGATCGTGTAACCAGCGACGTGCTGTAAACGCCGGGCGGCTGATGGATGCGCCGGCGGGGCCACGGCAGGATGTGCTGGACACGCACCCTCCCTCCCGTCCCGCCGTCCTGGCGCTGCCGGCAGCCGCTCTCCCGACGCCTGTGGCCCCCCACCAGCCCCCTGCCCAGGGACGGGCAGGCTGGGGTGCTGCTGCCTGCCCCATGGCCCCCAGCCCCAACCGACAGCCCTGCACGGCTCTGGCTCCCGACGCCAAAGCCTGGCTGTTATCTCACACGCGTGATCCAAAGGGCGTGATTTACAGACAGCCCCGAGCGTCCCCCAGCTCCCCGCCCGAGGAGGCAGAAGGGCCACGAGACAGCCGGATTAGGGCTGTATAAATAATACTGTCCTTTGATGCAGAACTGAGGCGCAGCGAGGCCCCGGGCTGCCGACAGCTCCTGCTGCAGCCACCACGGTCACCCCTCCTGCCCGTGGCACCCCGGCACCCCCGGGGGTGGCTGCAGCACCGCATGGGGCAATGCCCCTTCCCTCCCACGGGCAAACCCTTTCTGGCCAGAGTGGGGACTCTGGGGACAGCACTGGTGTCACAGGGGCGCAAGGAGGGGAGGGGTCCCTGTCCCATGGATGGCTGTCCCAGGGGAGGGCACCCACCCCGCTCGATGGCCACCCTCACCAGCTGGGCCGTGGCTCTGTGTTTATGCAATGGCAGGAGCCGGCAGAATTAAGCACTTTTTGTTTTTCCCTTTTTTGAGAACGGGGAGTTTTAATTCCCACCAAACAATGTTCTTTTTCCAGCAAGCTTAAAATAAGCCGTTTTGGCCCGGGTGTCCCTGGAGCCGCTGACGCGCTGAGCGGGCCCTTTGTGCAAATATGGATGTGAGCGCCGCGCCGCCGGCTCAGCCGGGCACTACCTGCTGGGGGGCAGCCGGGGGGGCACCGGGGACGGCCCCGTGCTGGCCCCCCTGCACCGACAGCCCCAGCCCCAGCCCCAGCCCTCCTCCCAGCCGTGGCGCGGGCCTGGCTCTGGCGAGGCTGGCTTGCTGGTGCATGCTGACGTGTGATGAGTGGAAAATATTGCTCATGGGGAGATAGGAGGTGCCGGAGCCTCCCGCCGGCCCTGTCTCCCTGCCCCGTGGGTGGGTGTGCTCAGGTGCACTGGGGCATGGCAAGCCCCTCAGAGGACCCGGGCTCGGGAGCAGCGTGGTGCCCAGCGAAGCGGCCATGCCCCACAGCGTGGCCATCACCATCACCGCTGCGGCTGGGGGGGACAGCAGATCCCCACGTCAGCGGCTCCCGCCCCCGGCAGGGACGTTCCTGCTTGCGAAAAAAAGGCAAAAAGCTATTTTCTGCCAGCGTCGGGAACTGCGGGCTGGTTCCCCCCTATCCCCCTTACCTGCGGCCCCCCGTCCTGTGCTCTGCCACATGTTCCCCAGCCAGCGCATCCCTCCTGCTGAGCGTGGCACAGCATGGCTGCCCTGTGCCCCTCTGCCCCAGGAGCTCAGGCTCAGCTGGAGGCACGGCAGCAGGTTCTATGATAGTTCCCCTGCGAAATACACAAGACTTTACTCAGGGCAGGTAGAGCCTATCATCACAGCCACTCCTGCCCTCTTTGGGGGCCTGTTCCCCCTCTCCAGGCTCTGCTTTCCACCCAAGTTTCCCACAGCAGTGGGGCAAAATGGTGGGGGGGTAACAGGGACAAGCACATACAACAAAACCTGGAAATGCATCCCCTCTCCCATGGGAAATTCATTCCCAGGGGAGCTGTGCAGGGTTTTCCAGCCTTTCCCAGCCATCTGCTCCCTCACGTCACCCCGAGGAGCTGACTGCAGCACACCCCACTCCCGCAGGGGTGGCATCAGGGCTGGCACGGGCACGGGGAGCCCACCAGCCGTCCTGTCCCGGGGGGGAGGCAGGGGCTGGCCACCGCCCAGCTGCCCACGCACCCTGGCCCCTTCCCTCACCCGAGGCCGGTGGGGAAAAGCCGCCTGCGCCCGCCCCCGCCTCCCCCAGCTTATCAAATTTGGCCATGTCTGAAAAGCCCTGGTTTCCTTTTCACCAAAAAAGATCAAAACTGGGTAATTGGCTGCTGGCGCAGATGCCTCTGAGCCTCTCTCATGTGTAAACAGCATTGCCGAGCGCTGACACAACGCAGGCGGCCGCGGCACACACAGGCGGCCGGCACCCTCCAGGCACCCCAGGCCTGGCCCTTCCCGGGGGATCAGGGAATAGGGGTGAGATCGCTGGGGTGCAGGCTCAGCACCCCAGAAAAGGCTGGTGGCAGAAGACTGGGTGCTACCATACTGCCCGGTGCAGCAAAGGCAGGTTGGCTACAGGGCCCCTGCTACAGCCAGGTCCCTGAGGTGACAAAAGGGACACGCTGTGCTCAGTGCACAGCATCAGGCCTCACCCGAGGGGATGGCAAGGACCCCAAAATGCTGTGCTGGGGCTGGCACTGGGGATGTTAACGTGGGCTGGGGCTCCCCCGTGGGTGGGAGCAGGTGGGTGGTTGCGTTCCCCGCTGCATCCCAGGGACGGTGAGGCTGGGAGGAGGAGAGGGGTTGTCTGATTTGGGGGGTGCAGTGAATTTTACCACATTTGCAGGGTTTTCTAGAGGCCCAGTTCATGGGCTGGGAAAAGGAGGTGGAAAGTTCCCACTGCCTTACAAAGTACAAGGGCCTTCAAACCCCTGGGGGAATGTACTGTGAGTCGGGAGGCGGAGGGAAACTCGACATCTAGCGCTGCTACAAAGCTGGGGAGGGAGCTGGGAGGGGTTGGGGGGGGTGAAAAGAGGAGGCAGAAAATGCCAAAGAGAGGTGGAGTAGCCCCCCCCAGCGCTGGCCACCCTCCGGGGGTAGGAGCCCTAACGATGTACCAGGTCCCCCCAAAGGACCAGGGCAGACCCTGCTGTCTGTGGGGAGCAGCACCGGGCACCCCTGCCTCCCGCGGCCGGGGAGGGAGGAGGGATGCAGGGGAAATGGAGGGAGGAGGGATGGAGGAAAGGATGGAGGGGGGTATGAAGGGAGGAGGGATAGAGGAAAGGATAGAGGAAGGGATAGAGGAAAGGATAGAGGAAGGGATGGAGGAAAGGATGGAGGAAGGGATGGAGGAAGGGATGGAGGGAGGAGGGACGGAGGAAAGGATGGAGGAAGGGATGGAGGGGAGGAGGGATAGATGGAGGGGAGGAGGGAAGTTGCGGCTGGGGCTGGCAGGGGAGGAGGGATGCAGGGGAGTATGGAGGGATGGAGGAAGGGATGTAGGGAAGTTGCGGAGGAGGGATGCGGGGGGGGAAGGAGGGAGGCCCGGCAGTGCGGTTGGGTGGAGGACAGCACCATCGTGTGGCACAGCGGCTGCCTGACCGCAAGGACAGGGACAGCCCAGGGAAGGGGAGGGGGGGAGGGCGAAATGCCGGGCTGCTGCAGCCCCCGGCCCACGTCCAAGGCCAGCCCCCTCCCGAGAGGCCCCTTCCCCCCGTCCCTGGGACAGGACATCACAGCTGGCATCGCCCTGCCTCAGTTTCCCCCCCCGCAGCACCCCGAATGCCAAGGCTTGGCCCTGGGAAGCCGGAGCAGCACGGCGTGGGGTGGGGGGGGCAGACCCTACCACTGACACCCACCACCCTGCAGCGCTGGGGCCCGGCCCCAAGGCCAGCTCGGAGCAGAGCTGGTGTCCCCCCCACTGCCAGGGGCAGGGAACAGGTCTGAGGACAGCAGGAGGGGAGACATTTGGGGACATACAGACCAGGGGTGCAGGAAGTGCTGGGTGCCATCTCCTCAATGCTGGGCAGAAGGGTCTGGTGGCTCCTGGGGACAGCAGAGCTGGTGGTGGCACACAGATGCTGTTGGGACCTCCGCTGTCCCCACAGGGAGGGGGCTACCTGCACACCTTGCTGCCAGCAGGGGACACAGCCCACCCCAGCCCTCCCACGAGCCCCCGCTCCCCCAGCCCAGCACCTGTGTCCCCCCTGGTACCAGCAGGACCGTGACCACGCTGGTGGCACCACCAGAGCTCAAACCCCCCTCCCCAGGGGCAGGGTTTTGCACGATGAGTCCCCTCATGGCTGCTGGCTCCGGAGGGGACCCGCCACCCTCCAAGGCCACAGCCACAGGTGGGGCCAGCGCCCGGGGAGGCGGCGGGTGGCCGAGTCCCAGACCAGGCTGGCCCCCAGCCCCGCCGGCGCCGAGGCTCCCTGGCACCTCGGGGACCGGACACACCTCCGGCAGAGCGGAGCCGGGGGCTGGGGCTTTCCCTTTTTAGCTCCCGGGCTCACCAGTGCCAGCCACACTGCAACGACGGCAGCCCCTGCGCGGCGATGGAGAGGGCTCCAAACCTGGTAGGTGCCTGCAGCGGGCTCGCTCCTCGTTTTCCTTCTTTAATACAATTATTTGCACGCTTGTTTACGGGTGGCTACCTGGCTCATGTTTGCTTTGGAGATGCATTACTGTGGCCTGTGGGGCATGTCGCTCCTTCGCCTGGCATGGGGCAGGATGCAACAGCCTTGGGGAGCAGTGCGGGGACAGTCCAACCGGAGAGTCCAACCGTAGGGGGAAAACGGCCCCAGCTGAGTGGTCCCTGCCCCGGGCACCGCAGGGCCTGGGGAATTGCTGCGGGACAGCGGGGAGGGCTGCGGGACACGGGGCAGGGTGCGGGGCTGGCTGTGGCCGGCTGCAGGGACACGAATAGCAGGGAACAGGACTACAGAAAGCAACTTTGTTCGCCGCTGGGCAGCCTGCCGGGTGTCAGCACACGGGAACTCGGCCCTGCGAGGCCGGAGGGAGAAGGAAAGGAAAAAGCATCTTTCTTTCTCTCTCACCGTCCTCGGAGCACAGAGGGAGGGAGAGGAGGGTTTGGATAAAGATCCCATTCTTGACTGTCTCTTCTCTAAAGCTCCTTTTAAACCAGAGGCTGCCCAGGTACAGCCTGAGATGAGGGTGTACCCATCCCTCCCAGCCCGGGCACAGCTCGGGCAGGGGCACTTTGGGCAATGCAAGTTTCCAGCTGCAACCATTGGGTGAGGGGCTTTGCAGCCACGCTCATCAGCGGGGGCTTGGGCTGGGGGCTCACCATGACCGTGTGCCCACCACCCCAGCAAACTGCCCTCCTGTGCTCCCACGGGTCTTGCCCACAGGCCAGCATTGCCCTTTGGACATTCTGTGTGCCACCCCAAAGCCAATGCGGTCCCGCTCCCCTTCTGTGCCAGCCCTGCAGCCCGGGCAGCCACACACCATCCTCCTTCCTCCTTAGCTTCTCCTCTGCATCTTCACCTTTGCCATGGTCCTGGTCCCTGAAGCAAAGGACCAAAACAAGGCAGCGAAGAGCAGGAGAAGGGGCCCAGCACGGCCCCCCACGGCCACCCCTGCCCTGGCCTGGGCCCCAGACGACTCCTACACCTCCATGGCAGACTACGAGCGCAGCATCCAGGACATGGTGCGCCAGCTGAGGAACAGCTCCGAGCCAGGAGACACCAAGTGCCAGGTCAACCTGAGGGTCTGGAGGTCCAACCGGAGGAGCCTGTCCCCCTGGGCCTACAGGTGAGCTTGGGGCAGGGACCCTGGGGACATGCATGGTGGCTCTGTGCCAGCAAGCAATGTGGCAGCCACCGCTGCAGCATCACAGGGCTGAGGCAGCTGCTGGGGAGGTGCAATGCAACGCAAGACCCTGTTTCACCCCATGGAGCCATTGCCCTATCCATCCCCAGCCACCCACCGCCTCCCATCTTACCAACTCTCCAGCCTCACCTTGTTTTCTCTCTCCTCCAGCATAAACCACGACGCAACGCGGATCCCGGCAGACATTCCCGAGGCCCGATGCCTCTGCACCGGCTGCATCAACCCTTTCACGATGCAGGAGGACCGCACCATGGCCAGCATTCCCATCTACAGTCGGCTGCCTGTCCGACGGCTGCTCTGCCAGGTGCCAGGCGAGGTCGGGCACAAGCCCTCCGGGAAGAAGAAGTGTCACAAGAAGTACCAGATGGTCATGGAGACCATCGCTGTGGGCTGCACCTGCATCTTCTGAGGTTGCAGAGCTAACCCCTGCAGCCACGCACGGGCATCTAACCAGCTTGCTGTTGCTTCCTGAGCTTGCCGAGCCCTCTGGGAGAGGGTCACCCGGTCAAGCACGTGGGCGAGGAGAGCTCCTATGCAAAGAGATGGCAGCTCCAAGAGCTCCCCAAAATCCCCCTGCACAGTCCATCAGCCTCAGCCCAAGCAGCCACTCTGGGGACACCCAGCTATGCAGCCTCGCAGCAAGACACCCCCAACCCCCTCACTTCCAGGGAGGAGCTCAGTAGGGTGGGCTGGGGGAGAAAGGGAGGTGGCTGCCCCCAGATCCCTCTGCCTGGGCTGGATCAGGCCTCCTTCCTCCCCAAAGTCCCCAATTGCCTTTGTCCACCCCTTTGGTGCAACAGTTCTGGCAGCGCTTGGTTCTCCCCAGCCCTCCCCTGCCCACCTGTGAGTTCCTCTGCGCTGGGCCAGGCAGCCTGGGGACCAGGACAAGCAGATGGTGGTTTGGGTGGCTTCTGAGGTCCTCAATAAAGCACATTGCTGGCCCCTTGCCTCATCTGGTTGTGCTGTCCCTACGGGGGCATGAGGGTGGATGCTGCTGAGCCTTCTCCCAGCAAGGCTCTTCTGCCCCACAAAGCACAGCCAAGCCCCAGGCTCGGGGATGCCTGGAAAGAGGGAGCACCTGGCATGTCTCACTGCGAGCCATGACCTGCGACAGCCCACGCTGCACACCCATCCCTGGGCTGCTGGGCCAGTGAGTGGGGCTGGGTTCCACATACACATGCCATGGGACCTCCTGCCCCAGCCGGGGCCAACCCTGCCACTAAGTTTTCCAGGGACAAAGCCAGAAAAGCAGGAGAGACTGCGGGGGGAGCCAGGCAGCTCACTGGGGGGGACCCATCTGCTGCCCGTGCCAGCCAGTCTTGCCCTCGAAAGCCCCCTGAGGTCCCTGCCAAGACCAGATGCACAGTGACCCTCTTCACAGAAGGCGGCACAGGGTCCTTTCCAGTAGAGCCTGGGGAGGGGGAACAGGGAAACTGAGGCACATGGCACAGACACACGGCAACACTGGCCAGGGACTGTATTCCTGAAGGTCACGCATGTTCAAGTCATCTGGGACACAGCCTGTCCCTTCTCCCCCAGCCCCAAACCCCCCTGGTGTCCCCAAGGCAATAAATACTCCCCAGGCTACTACACGCAGAAGCTCCCAGCCCACCGCCTCCCCGGGGCATCACAGCTCGGTCTTCACCTTGTGCATCAAGTCCTTCTGGTCGATTTTCTCCAGGTCCTGATGCCAGCGGTTGTAAGCCAGCAGGGCCACATTTTTGGCTGCCACCGCTATCATCTCCATGGAGCTGGCCACCCACTCCACGCCGCTGAGGTAGAAGAGGTTTTCGTGGAGCACAATGGGCGGAAGGGACTTGGTGGCATCGTAGCGGGGATACGTCTGCCACTCTGTCACCTGCACCGAGTAGTAGGACCTGAAGAGGGTCTTCAGCTGCTGCTTGTCCAGTGGCTGCTGGGAGAGGACACGCCACACTGCGGCCTCCTGGGGCTGCTTGCGACGGAAAGCTGATGAGATGTTGACAGGACAGATGTTGTCCATGGCATTGAAGAAGAGGTCGGGGGTGTCGGTGGTGAAGATGCTGGCAAAGGGGAAGAGCTTGGGGTCGGGGAAGCCAAAGTAGGAGGAGTTGAGGTAGCCGTGCACCACGGAGGTGACAAAGGGCTGGAAGGCTCCAGGGAAGTCAGCAATGGGCGGCTCAAAGTTCTCAAAGGTGAAGTTGCTCCTGCTGGGGTGCAGGGGAGTCGTCACAACCACCATGTCATAGAAGGCTGAGCCCTGGCCTTCATCGCCCTCGTAGTGCACCTGGTACAGGGCTCTCCCTTCTGAAAAGAGGTGGTGGACAGTTAGGAGCCCGGAGCCCCAAGCTGTATTGCCCTGCCTCCCTTTTTTCCTAGCATGACCTCCATCCCCTGTTTTTCCAGCACACACCAGTGCTGGGCCATAGCACTTGATGGTTATGGATGAGTCGCTGATGCTTTAGGGTAGTGGAAAGAGCATTTTATCAAGCCTGTGGGAAAAGGTTTCCAGAGAAGACCAGCCCAGTAGGGCAAGGAAGACTGGGGAAGCACAGACCCCCACCAAACCCCAGCTATCCAGCCTTTCTGCTGTGCTTGCTGGAGCAAGTCTGCAACAAGTATAGTGCCATAAAAGAGACCAGAGGGACCTCGGGAGGGAGGGAGGAGAACCTCAGGGCTGCAGCCTGTACCACAGGGCCCTGACCAGATCAGACGAGGGGAGAAGATGGACAGACCCCCAGGCCCTCACTGAAATGCTTCACCAGGGCCAGGATGCTCTCCAGCCTCCCATGGCTCCCTCTCTGCCCCAGCATCCCACCTCCCGCCCTGGTGTGCCCAGCCCCACACCTGGGCCAGTGTCACCCAGAGCAGACCCCGTGCCCAGGCTCACCTGAGCTGTGCAGAGAGATGCCCGTCACCCTGGCTGGGATGACGTTGGCTTTGGTCAGCTTCAGCAGACCTGAACACACCAGCTTGTTGCCTCCTTCCACCGCCCAGGTGCTGCCCTGGGCCCCTGCCAGCGACATGGCTCCTGGGAAGAGGAAGAGGAGGGTGGCTCAACAGCCTACCCAGGGAGGGGATGCTGGGAAGGAGTCACACGGGAAGAAGAAGGGTCCTCAATTTCACCTGCAAAGGCGGGCACCAGCACTGATTGCCCATAGCTGGAGCGCAGGACGGCCGCGATGACATCATCCACGAAGCGCTGCGTGACGCCCACCTCCAGCAAGGACTCAGCCACCGAGCGCTGCGTCATGTTGACGAAGGCATCACCCCCCAGCGAGCGCAGCAGCTCCTCCAGGCTGGAGAAGGCATAGCCGTGCGCCTGGTACTTGTAGATCCTGGAGGGGACAGGAGCACAGGGTGCCTGGTGACGCCCCAGTGCTGGGGAAGACCCCCTGAGTCCCCCCAGCCCCACAGGCTCCCCTACCTCATGAACTTCTCCATCACCTCCTCCACCCACATCTGCAGGCGCAGGAAGCTGATGCCATAGTGCCACCAGAGCCGGAAGAGGTTGAGCAGGTACCAGTCGGTCTCCTCCAGGACAAAGTGCTCCCCGCTGAATATGGCACTCTTCCCTGCCACCTCGCGCCGGTGCTTGAGGCCTGCGGGGAGCAGAGGGACCACAGCCCCACCAGGGTGGCAAGCCTTCTTGGGGTGGGCTGGCCACTGGGGAAGGCCAGTGCCAAACGCAGCCGCAGCAGGGATGGGGGCAAAGACGCTCTTGGAAGAGCATCAGGGAGTGTGAGACCCCGGGACACCGGGACCCCAGCTACACCCTATACGTTGGGGCATCCCATGGAGTTGCTGCTACCAACTGGGACAAACTGGTGGGAGTTCGTGAGCAATTTCCACCCCCCACCACCAATTACCACCAGTACCCCTCACCCTGACGCTCTGCTGGGCCAGCCCACCCCTTTCTCTTCCAGGGCACAAGAGGGCTGGGGAGCAGGGACAGCAAGGGGGTCACTGCACACCCGGGGTGCCGAGGTGGACTGGCAGAAGCCCTCCCCACGTGCCCAAGGTGCAGCCACCCAACCTGGGAAGGGAGGGAGGGAGGCCATGCAAGCACTGACGTGCCCGTGCTCACCCAGGATCTTGACGAAGTCCTGCATGTGGAGGCTGAGGGCGTGGATGGAGGCTCCCCGGCTCTCGTACTGCTGCTTGTTGACGGTGACGGTGGCCAGCCGCCCACCCACGCCCGCCGGCTCGTACACATCCAGCTGCACCTGCGGCCCGAAGTGCTGCTGCAGAAAGTAGGCGACGGCCGAGCCGCCCAGCCCGGCGCCCACCACGGCTGTTGGGGGAGAGGGGAGAGGGTGGTGGGGTCAGAAACATGCCCCGAGCGAGCAGGGGGTCGCGGCTGCCCCTAGCCCAGACCCCCGGGGTCACCTGCTGCAGGGAGATGGGGGGGTGTGGGGGGAGAAAGGGTCCAGCGCCTCTTGCAGGGGCAGGGATGCCGAGGGGATGCAGTGGGGATACCGAGAGATGCAGTGGGGGTACTGGGGGGATGCAGCGGGGAGGGTGCAGGGATGCAACAGGGATACCGAGGGGATGCAGCAGGGAGGGCGCAGGGAGGCTCCCGCCGCGGAGGGGTTACCGGAGCTCCCCTCTCCCACCCCCAGAGGCAGACAGGGGGGAGGCCGGGTGCTGCCGGTACCCGGGATGGATGCCCCCCTCCCCACCCCCCCTCCTCTGCTGCCGGTACCCGGGATGG
>NW_015090893.1:6920649-6936409 GCF_001431845.1 Calidris pugnax
GGCGGGCCTGCCCCGGGGGCAGCGCGTCGGGGGGCGGCGAGGAGCGGGGCCGGCAGCGGGAGGGGAGCGGGCTCGGCCCCGCGGAGCCTGGCCCGGCGGGGGACGCAGCAGATGGGGCCCCGGCGGCCATCCCCGGGGAACGGCACAGAGTCAGGGATCCCCCCGGCATCCCGAAACCGTGCCCACCCACACCAACAGCATCCCCCGGCACAGCCCCAGCGGGGGTCACAGAATCGCCTGGGTTGGGAGAGAGCTTTAAGATCATCTAGTCCAACCATTAAAAAAAAACCCCAACAATAAAATAAAAACAACAAAAAAACCCCAAACAAAACACACACCCCAACACTAAACCATATTCCCGAGCACCATGTCAATTCATCTTTTGAATATCTCCAGGGATGGTGCCTCAACCACCTCCCTGGGCAGCCCATTCCAGTGGCTGATAACCCTTTCCATGAAGAAATTTTTCCTAATGTCCAACCCGAACCTCCCCTGGCACAACTTGAGGCAATTTCCTAGTCCTGTCCATTCCTCCTAGTCCTGTCGCCTGTGACTTGGGAGAAGCAACAATAAAATAAAAACAACAAAAAAACCCCAAACAAAACACACACCCCAACACTAAACCATATTCCCGAGCACCATGTCAATTCATCTTTTGAATATCTCCAGGGATGGTGCCTCAACCACCTCCCTGGGCAGCCCATTCCAGTGGCTGATAACCCTTTCCATGAAGAAATTTTTCCTAATGTCCAACCCGAACCTCCCCTGGCACAACTTGAGGCAATTTCCTAGTCCTGTCCATTCCTCCTAGTCCTGTCGCCTGTGACTTGGGAGAAGAGACCGACCCCCATCTCTCTCCAACCTCCTTTCAGGTAGTTGTAGAGAGCAATAAGGTCTCCCCTCAGCCTCCTCTTCCCCAGACTGAACAACCCCAGCTCCCTCAGCCTCTCCTCATAAGACTTACTCCCCAGACCCCTCACCAGCTCCATTGCCCTTCTCTGGACCCGCTCCAGCACCTCAATGGCTTTTTTGTGGTAAGGGGCCCAAAACTGGACACAGCATTCGAGGTTGGGCTTCACCAGTGCCCAGTACAGGGGAATGATCACCTCTTGGGTCCTACTCACCCCACTGCTCTTGATACTGGCCAGGATGCTGTTGGCCTTGGCCACCTGGGCACACTGCTGGCTCATGTTCAGCTAACTGTCGACCAACACCCCCAGGTCCTTTTCTGCCAGGCGGCTCCAGCCACTCTGCCCCCAGCCTGGAGCGCTGCAGGGGGTTGGTGTGACCGAAGTGCAGGACCCGACACTTGGCCTTGTTGAACCTCATCCCGTTGGTCTGAGCCCATTGATCCAGCCTGTCCAGGTCCCTCTGCAAGCTTTTCTACCCTCCAGCAGGTTGACACTCCCATCCAACTTGGTGTCATCTGCAACTTACTGAGAGTGCACTCCATCCCCTCGTGCAGATTGTTGATAAAGATGTTAAAGAGACCCGGCCCCTCGGTGCCCTTCTCCATCCTCACACCCACCGGGGTGCTCAGCAGCATCCCACCCGCCAACAGCCCCATGGCCAACCAAGGGCCCCAAAGCCAGGAGCTCCCTCCTGGCACCACCTCTCTCCGTCGCGGTGCCCCAGGGCAGCACTTGGGCCAAGCTGCTGCTGGAGCACGTTTTCCATGTGCTCTGTCTGCACATGGGTGACAGCACGTGGTGCTCGGTGCCCGGCCGAGGGGAGCAGGCTGGATCCTGCAGTGGGGTGGTGCATCAGGCATTTCAAGCTTTGGCTTCTACTTTCTGCCCTCGGCCAACTCAAGGTGCCCAACAGCAAACAGCCTGTGCCACAGGGATCCCATCTGGGAGCCTGGGATTACAAAGGATGGGGAAGAACCAGCGAGAACTCTAGAACAGGTAGGACAGGTAATTACAGACCCAGAGCCCAGCGCTGGCTCCGCACCAAGGGACAAAACTGAGTTTGGGAATCCGTCATGGGAACTTTGTCTCAGGAGAAACCCAACACAAGCACAGGCCCCCTCCTTTCTCCCTCCAGCCGGGAGCTGCACACACAACCCAGAAACTCAGCTGTGAACATTTTTGAGGGGTGGCACAGGCAAAAAAACTGCCATTGCTGGCTCAGCCCACTCGAGTCCTTACAAGGGGCAGTATCAACCCACCGGGACGGGGAGGTGACGTTCCCAAAGCAGCCTAAAAACCTGGCACACAAATATCTTTGCAGCACGCCTCGGGTTTTAACAAGCTCCTACTTAACCGGCCCGATTTCGGCAGGGCTGTGGGCGAGGAGAAATCTGGCTGCAGCGGCAGGAAGGCTCCCGGGAGTGCAGGAACCCCCCCATCCATCACCCCCCTCCCACGGCAGACCATGCCCTGCTTGTGGGTGCCCTGCGGGACCCTCCCATGAGAAAAATGCCCTTCCTTCCCCTCGCTCACGAGCTCCAGTGCTTCTCTGCAGAGGGAGGTGGCTGTGGTTAGAAAACTCCCACCTCTCACTGCTGCTGCAGAGAAAAACCGGCCGAGCCAGAAATGAGGCAGCACGGCCGGGTCCAGGCAGGTTGGTGAACACCAAGCAATGCCCACACGTTTTAGACAGGGTGAGGAAGAGCCCCTGTAATGGGACACAGCCTCTGCAATCACAAGGGGACTTTGCTGGCAGACCTTTAGCACAAAAGTATAGGTCTCTCCCCATAAAGACATTTGTAAAGGGTCTTCTGCAAAGTTTTTTCTTTTTTTCCCCAGGGGCATTGGGAGCTTCAGGGAAACAAGTCACAGCCCATCAATGTAGCACCAAGTGTTTAGGAGACCAAGGCAAAACCAGGAACACAGGCCTGGCTATTTTTGCAGAGGACATCTGAAGGGAGAACGAGATCTGTTACAGTCACACCCCTGCAGAGAAAGCCTCTTCTTCTCTCCACCAAATCCTTGAAATCATGACCCCTTGCAGACACCACGTCGATACACAGCGTATATTAAGCCGCCTGAACTGAGCTGCCATACGGTAACGCCTGCTGCCACCACCACACACAAAAGGGGAAACATGCAGCAAAGTGGAGCTGTGAGAGAAGAGCACGGCAAAAATAAAACCAAATATCAAGTCTGTCAACTGTGAGCAGAGCTCTGCAGAACGAACCACCACCAGAGGCTGGCAGACAGCATTTCTCTACACCATGGTCCATGGTGGACTTCGTAGGAACAGAGAGAAAAGCTGGCACAGAAGTACCAGAGTGACACCCCCGGGCAGTTTATCAGTGCAGAAACCCCTCCCAACTCACCTGCACGAGGGGAGATGACACGTGCATGGGTGCATTTCTTGGAGTCCACATAAAAGATTGTTCTTCTCTTAGCATCTTCAACAAAGTTCTCCACTGCCATGGACTACAGCCCTGTTGTGGACAACCAGGGCAGGAACAGCCAGAAACCTTTCAATCCGCAGTCCCACCCCATTAAACGGGCCATGAGTGAGCTGCAGTTTGGGGGAAGGAAAAAAGGAAATAAAGCAACTGCAATTCTTTTTTTTTTTTATTAGCAATTGGGCAGTATCTGGACATCTAAAGGAAATCAGCCCTTTCCAACATTAACTCAAATGTCGTTGTCAATTACTTGCACCACTCCCACACTTCAGTCTTTGTCTTTCATATAATCAGAACCTTTGGGTAAACAAAGAGCACAGAAACACAAAAAAAATACAGTATATACAGGTTTCTCACCAACTAAATGAACTTAGATTTTTGGAGATTAGCGACACTTTGTTCATTTGACTTCACAAGTAATATCAAAACATCTCAAGTTTTAAAATAAAAAAATACTACAATATTCACAATATAAAACTTAAATACATTTGTTTAAAAATTAAAGGACTGCTAATAGCTATTGATTTATCACAGCTGTCTCTTTCAACAGAAGCTCTGCTGATGAAGCACTGAGAATTTAAGGTTCACAAAGCGACATTCACATTCTGCACCGCTCCTGGTCAGAGTTCAAACGCTCATCAGACAGCGCCGCTGGAGGCTCCTCCAGGAGTTCAACTCAAATCCATCCCGCTGTCGGGGTACAGGAAGGTCACAGACCAGGGCAAACCCCCACACACGGCGGGGCTGCCCGCTCCCCCCCGAGCAGGAAGGCAGGTCCCCACACCACCATCACACGCACGTCTGATCTGTTGTCTGCCTGCCCGGCTCCAGCTCTTCAGTTCACGGCTGGGCGAGCGGGGTGGAAACGACCGAGAGGTCCGTGACACTTCCTCTCCTCTGCCAGTCCGTCCCCGCTAACCAGCTCCTGTGCTCTATTAAACAGTCATTGAATAAAGTGGCTGGAGAGAAAACGCTCCTCCCTGGTGTAACTCTGCAGAGTGCAACAGAACCGCACCAGCAGGGCCTCTGCCCCACCGTGCTGAGTGTGCAAGCTTTACACAAACAGGGCGGACAAGGGAGCAAGAACCTACAAAGGAGAAAATTCAATCCACCCTTACGCAATCTCATCCACGATAAAAGAGATCATTAAGTGTGCTTGAAAGGCAAGAGAATCTGATTTTGCCTGGGAGATCTGGATTCTGCGATGGAATCCAGGTTTGGTTATTTCATTTTCACTTCACCGTTCAAAGGAAGCAGAAACTAGGACAAACAACAGCTACAGTATTTATCTCTTTGGTAACTTCTGTAAAAGTGTCTCTAAGCAATGGGTGCATCTTACAGTAATGATCATAAAAGCCCAATAAGATCCTGTAGAAGTTTCATAGACTGAAAAAAACTGGGGCATGAACTGGGAAAACAGCTTGCCCAAAATTAAACAGGGCCTGTGGGAGGGCAAGAAAGACGGCACAGGAACTGGATCCCTCAGATTCCTGCTCTGGCCACACAAGGGTGCCTCAGAGAAAGCGGATCCCAGACACACACGCTGAACCGATAACCTCTTATTACAGACAGAAGGTCAGGAGTGCATTTTAGGGTATTTCTTTAAGGCAAAAATGGGTGAATAGTAGCTGCGGAGACAGGCTGGCCTGGCAGATAATCCGAAAGCGGATCTGTAGTGCACCTTCACAGTCCAATGGCTCTGTGGGTCAGTTTAAAGAGGATGTGGATCTCACCACTTCTGGTCTCACACTACTTTTAAATCCAGCTCAGGTAAACCGCAGCCCTTCTATGACAGAAAACTACCTGTTGTGTAAAATGCCTTTGCTTTTGTTCAACTCCTTATAAATAAAGCTTCACATTCAAAGTTAGTTTCCATAACCAGCTCTCCCCTCATATTGCAAAAAGACTCAGCTGATAGAGCAGGGGCTGGAGGCAGCAGAGAATCCAACCACTCCTTCCAGCTGAAGACACCGTTTCCCCAGAACAGGCTGCAGACAGTCTTGAGGCAGAACAGCAAGACTTGCATCGCCACGCTTCGTATTTCACCTGTTCTTTGCCTTAGTACCAGCGTAACCCGGTGACCCAGCCACCATGCAGAGCAGCAAAACAATGAACAGAAGTCCTGTGTATCTCTGAAATTGCCAACAACAAGATAAAACAAGAGCACTGAACAAGAGGTTTGTCCAAAGCCATGAAGCACTGTTTCAGGATTGAAATCTGAAGCACCTGCCTCAAAACCTAACTGTGCAGAGGCAGAGAACCACACTTCAGAAAGTATCCACTACCGAGTCACCCCCATACAGCTGCCACTAAAGCAGCCTGGAAGGAGCATATTAGAAACGTGCATCTGCCTTAACTTTCTGGCACGAGAAGCAACTAGCTGCACACAGCCTCCCCAGATGAAAGCCTGTTGATAGTTGCTAACTGAAGGCTGTGGTAATCTCACAGTCCAGCACAAAAGCAACCAAAGCCTGTGAAGGAATAGGAGAACAAGCTTTCTTCCAAACCAAATAATTGTCAGGTGACAGATCCAATACCAGTAAGTAAAAAGGCAGGAATTAATGAATCTGTAAGAAACAACCTGAAAACAACCACTCCTGCCTTGGTTTTGCGTAGTGCGGGCTACAGGCTGGTTTATGTAACTCTTCTGTCATTATACTGCCTGCTGCTCTGTAAAGGGTTAAACCCTGATCTTACTCGGTGGCTGCATCCTTTCAGCTGAGATAAATGGACTCCCAGGCAAAAGGACCACTGGGAAATACATATGCCATGCTGAGACAACAACATGCCTCCAACTAAGAGGACGGCTTGAGGTCAGCTTTCACTTCCCTCAGCCTTCTGCTTCTCTTGCTTTCTCGTCACCGCTGCTAAAATTAGTTCAAGGGCACTTGAGACTTCTAGTAGAAAAGATTTTTCTCCTTGTGTCAAAACCCAAAAGGTTTGATATTTACTATGACCACACAAAAGTGGAATCTGAATGTGAACTGGAAGTTCGTATTATCCAAGTACCGTTATTGGAGAGCTGAGAAAATAAAACAGTCCAGATTTCCTGCTTAAGGGCACATCTCCATTTTGCCAGCAGCTGCAACAAAGAACATATAGTTTATCATGCTTGAAAGCTGCACAAATACCCATCAGGGAAGAAAGATTACTCTCCTCTAAAATATATTTTTTGGTTGGAGAAAGAGATTTTAAAACAGTTTTCTGTCTCCATCGAGAACCACTACTCCCTGTTTCACCTTTAGGAACAAGGAGGTGAGCTGAAGTTTGACCTGGAGAACAAATATTAACGCGTTAAAGTCTGACCTAACATAGGAATTCTCTTGAAAACCTCATCCCTACTCACCTCTAGAATGACAGAGATATCATTAATTCAGGATTGTTTTCCTGAAGAAAAAGCTGCCCCTAAATGTCATTTCAAGTCATCATCTTCATCCCCACCTGAGGGGTCCGGGGACAAGGAAAGACAACAAAACCATCCTGATAATAATACTCAGCCCTTTGGGCTTGTCTTCTTCTGAGTGCTTTGCAAAGAAAAAGCCTCATCACATTCCTGTGAGGTAGGTCAGTAAGTATTACTATATTCCCTTAATACAGATATGGAAACTGAGGCAGAGAAGTTACTTTCCTGAGGGCCACTGCAGGAGTCTGTCTCGGAGATGGAACCGGGAGACAAGATCCCTTAGCTCTCAGAGAATTTCCCTTTCTCTCCCGAATCTCCCCGCTTCCCCACACAAGTCTTAATGGAGAAATGAGCAACGGAGAAAGGGGCTACAGTGCCACATTTCTGACAAATAGCAGGACTCCTAGTACTACTCCACGTACTCCAAAAAGGAACGTTAAATATACAAGTACCTTAGAATTAATGGCAAAAAATGACTGCACACATTATAAAGAAGCCAACATACAATACAAACCTAGCTTAATAAATAAGAGTAAAGACATGCAGCTGCACTTGTGACTGAGTGCTGAGAGGTCCTCAGCTCAGTAAAAGTCCCAGATGCCAATGGGTAAGCCCATGTCATTCCTGTGACTCTACTGCCACGCCGACGAGTGCGTGTCTGATAGTGCGACCATGGAGTTTGTAGCCATCCTGCGTCACCAGCGCTATCGTGCCCGGCTGCATTCCCTCAGCTGGTACATGGCACACTATTTCATGGTCATATGGATCATATTTGCCACCAACAGGGTTCATCTTCTGAAGGCCGTGTTTGGCAAACACACTTTGCAATTTGGCCTCTATGAGAGAGAGGCCTTCATAGATTTTCTTCAGGGTTGGATTTGGATTACTAGGCTCTGCTTCTTCTGCGGCACTCTCAGCTGTCTTCTCCAAGATATCTGCTACCTCTACAAGGTCCCTGCAGAAACTCTGGATCCCTGCAGGCACAAAGAAGCAAGAAGTAAATGAAGGGCAGTTTATAGAACTACAGTACCAATGATGGGCACAAAGTCACAGCAGTTTGAGAGCACATATAAAGCTGCTAATTGATTTGAACCATTACTTTAGTGAGAGCAGACAGTGTCTTCTGTATCCTGTAGCAAAAGCTTTTCCATTACACGGGTAGTAATCTAAAGACTCCCCAAATCAAGGTATATGCAGAAAAGGTACATCTATACACATCAACCTACATATATATAGTATACCTGACAAAGCAGAGCATTAGCATTTCACTCCAAAAAGTTCTTGCAACTAAGACATGCCAATTAGGACACTGTTCCATTCCCTCATACAGTCCCACAGGCATAAATGTTTTGCCAAGCAACTCACACAAATGCCCGTGCACATGGGGAACAAACCCCGTGGGGGGGAGAGTAAAAATAATACATGACTGCTGAAAAGTACACCCACAATTTTATTCATAAGTTAAAACTAATGTGAAAGGACTGGAGAAAAATGGTCCTTGGGTCAGTCATGACAAAGTCATGTAGTCTTTTTTCATTAGAAAAACGAGTTTAGATCACATACATTTCCAGAAGTGGTGTATTACACTGTGCAGAACTTTCAGAAATATCATGCTCCCCCAGTCATCCAGATGCTGTAACTTACTGGAAAGGCACATTAGGAAAACAGAGAAAGAGAAACAATCCTTTGGCGCTGTCTATACCTGTACACACATGTTTAAACGCCCACAGAACAAAGAAGTGTGAAGGAGAAGCAACAAAGGAGCAGACAGAAGCAGACTGATCACCATTTCCTCTTGCACCAGAGTCTGTTTTAATGCTCTACAGATGCCTGTGCCTCACTCTATGAGCAACTTCTAATACAGAACCTCATTTTTCTTCAAATCTGAAGCTTAATGCATCTAAAATTCAAAAACCTAGGGGAAAAAAACCCAACAAACCACATCAAAAACAATGGTGCTGATTATCCCAAAACTCAACATCCATTTTGTAGCACATTGGATAGACTGGTAAGAAAAATACAGCAGCTCTAATTTCAAAGCTACTGGAATAAACTAACAAAAAACCTCCTGAGATTCATGAATTATGGAGAATAACAGTTTCTCATTTTCAGAGACGGTGCTGGCAGAGTGCAACAATTAAGCAGCAGTTTCTTCCCCTTTCACCTGCATCTGTTGCCAAAACTACAAATCAACTTCATTGATGCTAAAATAACTACAGCAGTTTTAAAGAACATCCCATATAGGAACTGACAACCGTTGTCCCAGGCAGAATCTGCCTCCTGAAAACCAGAGCAGAAGTGAAGAAGTTGTTAATGTAGTAAGGGAGATCACCGCCTGATGACACAGCTAAGGGTATGAAATACCTTGCCAGAGCCAGTTCTCAAAATACAGAAGAACCTATTAATTCCAACTAAGTCAGCAGAACTACACTCAATTGCACCTGGCTTGTTTTATTAAAAAAATTAAAATAAAAAAAAAATCACAAAACAGCCACTGAGATAAACCTGATAGGACAGCTGGACATACAGGAAAAATAGTGAGCAAACCCAGACACCAACAGTCCAGGCCAAACATCATGCCAGACTTTACAGTGAAGGAGGGCAGGGCAGGGAGAGAGAAAAGCTGTCCATCAGCATGTTATGCTCAGGCAGGCAGGCCTCCGCAGCAAACACAGCTCTGCCTCACTCTGCCTCTTACCAAAGAGCTTGGCATCTTCCACAAACTTCTGCGTTCTCCTCCGGACATTCTCAGAATCTGCCAAAGCTTTCCGGTATCGCTCCTGTAACCACAGCAGCAAGGGGAGATCCATCAAACAAAGAGGTAAAACCCATTTCCTGGCAAGCTGGCAATCCCTTAGAAATTATTTAAAAAGAGCCTGTTTCACGGTAGAAGGTTGTGCCGGGCTCCTGCATTTTCATTACATGTAAATCCAAGTCCCTCTCCTCCTGATCAACCAGCACAACTGGAACTCCCTCAGAAGACCCAGGTGAAGGCCAGAAGCACTGAGGGCACAGCTCAATTGAACGCCGCATTGTCAGGCTGCTGCTTTTTGCGTGACTTGCTCCCGAGACACTTTTTTCTCCAGCAGACCAGCTGGTGGTCTCAGCCACAGATCTGCAACCAGCTGATTTATCACCTGGTGCAGCAGTACTCTCAGGGGGATTATCTCCAGAATTGCCCACCCAGTGCTGTGGTACCTAATCTTCTCCTTAGTCACATCTTTTCTTCAAAGTCCCTATAACATGATCCCTACCATTCCCACCACACCACTATCACTGTCTGAGAAGGAAAGCCCTCTTCAATCTGGATCCGGTGAGACACAATATGTGATACTAATCAGGACAATGCAACTGTCGTTCCCCCATATAGTGCTGTAGAAGAACCAACCAACCCACCTCCAACGTGCCATTTTGCCTGCCAGGATCATACTATCAATGTCCTGAGTACTACTGACAGATGGTGTTTCTGGAGAAGGCAGACTGTAATTTCACAGTGCACCCTATCAGAATTTTAGGACAGCTGCTTTGAAGGCTGCCCCAGCACAGCAGTGTTGTGTGCGCATTATAGGGCTTACGGAAAATGATAGGGGTGAAAAACAGTTCGGTCAAGGGGACCCAACAGAAGCCATCATGATCCACCAGCAGCATACTCACCGTTAAATCCCGGACTTGTTCTTCCAATTTGATGGCTTTGTGCTCTAAGGCACAATCAGAAAGGGGATGCTTGGGCTCATCACGGGGATCTTCTGGGCCACACTCGTCTCCTGTACTTCTCTGCTGAGCTGCAGTGCTGAAGACACACGGGGATTCCCTGAAATACAAACTAGCGACAAAGAAGGAAAGTTAAGTAACAACAGGGTCAAAATGAACTCTAGTTTGTCATTACTAAAAGCAGGCTCTCTTAAAAAAACTAGATAGATAAAGCATTCTAGAAAAAAATTTAGTTCTTTTCAGAAAATATGGACAGAAACACAGAGAGACAGATGTTTTGAAAACATTCTTTTATTTTAGACTCATGTGGCACTACAGAGGCTGTATACCACTTCTTTGACATACCTTGAAAAAGCTCACATTTTCATAGGGAAACAAGTTGTGGGTTGTATTTTTGCCGACCTTCCAGTACAGGTGGACAATACCAGATGGCAAACTTCAGAAACATTTTTGCAAGGTAGTCTTGAAAAGCAGGTAAGTGATATAATGCTACTTTCACAGTTATTTTAAAAAACCAAATGTTCTGAGCAAAATTCAGTAAGATCTGCAAACCTTTGGCACTTAAGATAGGCAGGCAGAGCCCAGCCTGGTACCTAAGACGGTACAGTGACCACACCAGTGGGATGGCTGTGGATTTCTGTTCAACAAGCAAGGAAAGACAAACACATCTCAAACTTCTGGCTAACGGAGGATGCAATTCTCTGAAGCTCTGACCCGTTTGTTCTCCTGGGTGCAAACAGACACGCTACTTGGTGTACTCAGTTTTCCTCCTCCTGAGTGAAAAGGAGGAGAGTTTGAACCTTTTGCCAATCAGTTCTTCTCACAAAGTAGCAATTGTTGCTTTGATATCCACTGCACAAAGAACACAGTTCAGAAACCAAACAGAACTGTCACAGACACGACTAAGGTGTTTGCAGCCCAACTATTCTCCCACCAGGATGTTCACAGCTCCATTAGCTGTGTTTGGAAAAGGGACTGAACATGCCAACTGAAAATTGTCCCTAAAATTCTCCAACAGTTCTAAACACTTCAACTGCTTTTATCTCTACCAGCAATGACTGAGTCCCAAAGGCCAAAACAAGCCCAAGCCTCAAATGCTGAAGCTTCCCTTATTTCCAATTACTTTTTCATCCTAAGTACACTTTTAAACTAAAAAGTGCAGTTGTCAGTGGTTTGTGTTAGTACAGGAGGTAGAGCTCACCCAGGAGGCTGACTCCACAACTTGCAAATGAAATGATGAAACAGCCAAAGAGTCAGATAATTGGACTGAGCTCTATGAACACCGCCTAGGCGCTTAGCAGCTTATTCTATACTGTAATAATCTCACACGTTTCCCAAAAACTAGATAACAGAAATCTGGCTGAAAACAGTTTGGTCAAAAGATGATCAAAACCAGCATGCTAGACACTTTGAAAAATAAGTATTTTTCACTTCATTCTGGTCTTTTCCAGAAAGACTTTCACCTGCAGTATCAATGCTATCACTCCAAGAGTGAAATATGCTACATCACCTGCTTTTACAAACCCACCTAGACAGTAGGCAATACTCCTGCAGCACCAGGCCTCAGCCCACCTCCCTCTCGCGCCTTACACCAGGAACAGAGTCTGCAGAAGAAAGCTCAATTTATTTCCAAACCAGCTCCATTCAGGAAACACTTCAGCATACGCTTAACAAGGAAGGGTGTCTCCTTTTCTAGGAACACCTGGGCTCCTCCTCTGAGCAGGACTTTCAACATCTCCTCTAACAGAGGGGTTTTCCATATACTAAAGTGCACATCTACTGAGTGAAATGCAGCAGAAATGCACAGAAATCACTGTGCTGGCACCGACTCCACCTCCTGCATTTATACAGCACAATTCCACACTGCACAGAGAGGCTAATTCAGGCCCCAGAATCAATACAGCTGAGTTCACGTTACCAGGCCCACACCATTAAGGTTTCTCACTTTTCAGGGAGGCTCTATCACTCGGGTACAATGTCGCAGAAGTGCACGGCTTTTGTTTCTGGGTCTACCAAACCAGTCGTGAGACCTAAGTGCTGCTCAGCAATCCAGCTAGGCTGAGCCTACAGTGGCACCTGGAAGGGAGAGGTTTTCTCCACTTGTTCCATTACTGGAGCTGTGCAGAATGAAGGTTCAGGGAGTTAAACCAGCTGAAAACAAACCCTACAAAACAAAAAGACTTTTCTGTCTGTGCCCCTGAATAGGTTTGCTGACAGATCAGATGAGCACAAGTGCCTGTACAAAAGAGAAGACAAACACGTGAAGCCTGGTGAGATGTGGGAGGGAGACTATGGGGAAGGGGTGTCCCCCTTTGGGTGGCAGCCAGGGCTTAGACTGGCTCAGCCCTGTGGCCAAAGCACAGTTTAAGAGATTCAGATCTGCCCAAAGATCACCAAGCATCTCCTATCACTCCTAGCAGCCCAGATGTTCCCTCATTTGGTCTTTAATATAGGCATGCTAAACATCCCACAACACTAATAACAAACTTCCTTTTCCCACCCGAAGACATTTGCATATGCAATTTTTTTATTAAGTGGGTACTTAAAACATGATCTGTATGAAAATTGCTCCTTTTCAACACATTACATGCCAAATACAAGTCTGAAAGTGCTTCTGCTACATACACGTGTTCTAGAATAGAACTTTTCTCTCACTAATCTTTACAAAACCAGGTGAGGGTCTCTCACTAGGCTCCTTTCAAAGAGCCCACTGCACTTCTGGGCTCCAGGAATGCCAACACAGAAGAAAACCCCACATTTTAACCCTGGCTGAAGAGAGACCTGCATCTTGACCCCCATCTTGAATGTTTTTTAAGAACAACATTCGCATTGTTGACTGATTAACATAGCACTTTTTCCAAGTTATAGAAAGTAGACCAAACAGGAGGTGAGGATCACCAAGCCTTCAAAATCAATCCGTGAAGTTTAAACAACAACTGCAAAGCTCACCTTGTAAATAAAAGGTGTGTCTGTGGTAAGCAGCAACTACAAGCTTTGTCCTTTATCATCTCGGATTTCATTTAAAGAGCTGCAAGGATGGAAATCAGCCATGCCACAGATGAACCAAGGAACCTGAAATGCAGCTGAGAAAGCAGCCTTGGGAGGGACCTCACAGGTTATAGACTCCTAAACAAATGAGTTAACTCTTCTGCATCCAAGAAGCAAAGGGTATCGAGTAATTTCCCCCTGTGAGTGATTTACACTGCAGGGATGGGTGTGTTTCGGGGTGTAGGAGGAGAGGGGCAGGAATGAGCTGGTGCCTCAGCTACGGGGACCTGCCTACGTGAAGCAGAGAGCTGCCTGCATGGACTCCTTTCTCCAGCTTGTGAAACCAAGTCACAGAACACTCCCCCGTGCAGCCAAATGCCCCGGGTATCATGCACTGCTGGGAAAAGCCTGCCTTAAAAGTCTAGGCAAGAAACAAAAACCACAGACTGACTCCAAAGGGAATTCTTAAGAAGGACTATTATGACTATTATGCAGAATTGAAAATGCCGCTCAATTTACTTCTTCCTCCAGGATCAAAGAAACACTCCACTAAAAAGGGCAAGTGCTATTTATAGCCTGTCCACTGCACTGTGCTCCATCTTCAAAACACAGTCACAATCACGGCTGCCCCCAAAATAGGCAGAAATCCCACTGGAGAAAGTTGACACATCCTGAAGTGACAGACACGTGGAAGTTCCAGAACATGTGAGGGGATTACACAACTAAGCTGGTCATACAAAAAGATTTACAAACTGATGTCACAGAAAGCCAAATAAATAGATGTAGCAGAGAAGTTGATGGTATCCATATGGTTTAAGCCAGTTATCCCTTAAGATTAGAATTTAAATGATGAGAACAAATCTCTCTGCTGAGAACAAAGGTATCACCCCCCTTTCTGGAGCACCAGCACAATACTCAGCCATCCCAAACTGACTCTGTCATGTTCCCTCTGAACACAAGGGTCCTATCCCATCTCTCCTTAACACTTCCCCCTCCTCCTTCTCCTCCCAAATCAGCATGACAAAGCACGCAAGTGCTGGGACACACAGCAACATTTGCATTAGTGTTTTAGCTCTGATGCGCCTGCTTTAGAAGGAAATCTCCTAATTACCCCAATTACTGCCCTCTGTCTCATCAGGAAGTGATACCAGAGATTAATACTATGTGGATTCCTCTCCCATGAAACTGGAGAACAAGACTGCGCAGTGCACCTTAAGGTGGGATGGATGGCCGTAAACTGGGCAGTAGGCCCCCAGGCTGCAGTGAGTCCAGGGTGAGAAGCCCCTGAGATGCCTACAGGGTGGATGCCTTGGCCCCACCACCCACCGGCTCTGCTGCAGAGGGCCTTGGCTCCTCTCAGCTGCGACACAGGCATGGATGGCCACAGAGAGCGGGCGTACAAAGAAGGGTTTCACAGCCATGGTGGGTCCTGGCGATGCTCCACGAAGGAAGGCTGCTCAGCTCCTGTTGGACAAAGTCACCTATTCCAAACTTGCTGTGCACTTTGAGAGGGGCAAAGCAATTTTCACACCTATAAAAGCATGACTTTCAGACAGGCATCTTAACATTTAATCCCAAACACTGATGCCCCCACTATGTGCTGCAGAATTATTCTATTGCATTTAAATGCTCTTTTGGGTGATGTTTTTCCAGCGACAAAACTCTAGGATAAACTAGCATGCATTTTGACCTTTTTGGTTTTTTTTTTTTTTAATTTTCGCCTGCCCACACTTCACCTGAATAACCAAAACACTTGTTATGGATTTCACTTTTATAAACCACACTCCACAACGGCCAAAAATACGACCAGGCACTGTTTATCCATCTAAATATCGAAGCAATTAAACGCACCCACTTCCCGTGATGACCCAAAACACGGGCTGGAAGCCCGGGCGCTGCATCACGACCCAAAATAAAACTTAAGGAGCACTTTAAAACCCAACAGTCGGGGAATAAACGCTTCAGGTGGGCGAGACGCCGAAATCGCCCGTGGGTACGGCGGGGACAACCTCACACCGGGACTTACCGGCCGCAGAAAGCGCTTTTTCCCCCATAAAAATGAATTTTTCCTCAGGGGGCTGGTTATCCCAGTGAAGAGCTCGCTTACGGAGGGCCTGGTTTGGTTATCTTTTTTTTTTTAATCCCAGGGCCTTCTTGAGGAGCTAAAGGCCGGCGGGGTGTCCCTCATGAGGGGTAAAAGAGGGGGGTGAAGGGATGGCGACCTTCCAGCGGGGCTCTACACCGGCAGACATCGCCCCGGGCCCGGGCCCGACGCGGCGCCTCGGCCCCGCCGCCGC
>NW_015090893.1:6936797-6942147 GCF_001431845.1 Calidris pugnax
GGCCCCGCCGCCGCCATACGCGGCGGCGGGGCCGAGGCGCCGCGTCGAGCCCGGGCCCGGGGCGCTGCCACGTCTCCCCCCGAGCCCACCACAGGCGAGGAAGGGCCACGGCTGGCGACCGTTAAGGGCTGAGAGAGAGGGGCCGCACCGCCTCACCTACCTGCCGCGTCGCGACGAGCCGAGCAGGGTCCCGAAACGCCTGAGGGAGCGGGCGGCCATGGCCCCGGCCCGGAGCGACTGAGGGAGGGAAGGTGGGAAGGGAACCAGGCACCGCCCGCCCCAAACTACAACTCCCAGGGAGCTCCTGGGCGGACTACCAGGACCGGCGGGCAGCGGGGCTGGGCGGGAAGGGGCTCAGCGCGGGGTGGGGGACGGTAGCCCGGTCATGGTGGCAGCAGGAAGGGCCTCAGAAGGGTCTGGGCTGGTAGCCAGGCCATGGTGGCACTGGGAAGGGCCTCGGAAGGGGGTCTGGGCTGATAACCTGGTCATGGTGGCACCGGGAAGCGCCTCAGCGGGGGATGTGGGCTGGTAGCCCGGCCATGCTGGCACTGGCAAGGGCGTCAGAAGGGGGTCTGGGCTGGTAGCCCCGCCATGGTGGCACCGGGAACTGCCTCAGAAGCGGATCTGGGCTGATAACCCAGCCGTGGTGGTACCGGGAAGGGCCTCATGAGGCAATCTGGGCCAATAGCCTGGCCATGGTGGCACTGGCAACGGTCTCAGAAGGGGGTCTAGGCCAATAACTCAGCCATGGTGGCACTGGGAAGGGCCTCAGAGAGGGGTCTGGACTGATAACCCAGCCATGGTGGCACTTGGAAGGGTCTCACTGGGGGGTGTGGGCTGGTAGCCTGGCCATGGTGGCACAGGGAAGGGCCTCAGAAGGGTATCTGGTCCAGTAGCCTAGTCATGGTGGCACCGGGAAGCATCTCAGCTGGGGGTCTGGGCCAATAACCTGGCCATGGTGGCACTGGGAACTGCCTCAGAAGCAGATCTGGGCTGATAGCCCAGTCATGGTGGCACTGGGAAACGCCTCAGCAGGGGGTGTGGGTAGGTAGCCAGGCCATGGTGTCACTGGGTAGTGCCTCAGAAGGGTGTCTGGGCTGATAACCTGGCCATGGTGGCACTGGGAAGGGCCTCAGCGGAGGGTGTGGGCTGGTAGCCCGGCCATGGCACCACAAGGAAGCATCTCAGCACGGGGTCTGGGCAAGTAGCCTGGCCATGGCAACACTGGGACCCCCCGGGCTTGATATACCACCCTGGGCCCTGCAGCTTCAGGGAGGTGATAAGGCGAGAGGTTTCACTTCTTCATCAATAGACTGAGGGAGGCTGACCTGAGGTGGAATAAACAGCGTTTCTTACCTCATGTTGAAATCAACATTAAAAACCCCCAAAACTTTGGCAGAGTGTGGCTTTTAACCTCCCAGGGGGGAGCCTACAGGAAAGATAGGTGTCCTGGGTTGATTGACACAGGGTAATTTCTCTTCCAATGCTTGGGAAAACTGCACTTTTAGAAGACTCCAGTGTCTGATTTTGTGAAGCTATTTACTTTATAGCCAGCTCTGGGATGGGGGTATCACGTTCTCTGCATTTTCGAGCCTTGCTGGGTACAGGGACGAGGAGGAACGAGACCCAGGCACTTGACCAAGGCTGGTGAACAGGAGTATTTCATACCATGAGCGTCACAATCAATATAAATTAGAAAGTTTGCTGTGTAGTTTCTCTCTCCCTTGGTGGCAGCAGCAGTCAGAGAACTTGCTTTGTGCTGGACCCCTGAGCCCTCCCCTTCCTCCTGAAGCTGCAGCGCTCACAGTGTCCCACATTTGCTGTCCCCTGCTGGGAGTGCACAGCTTCCTGCTGGTAGAATGGGCTGATATAATCCTTGTGTATTTAATATTGGTATCGGGATCAATATTGGTTCTTTAGTATTATTAATGTTAGTTATTTAGTCTTGTCCTATTAAATCTATTTATATTTCAACTCTCGTCTTTCCTTGTTTTTCCCCGATTCCCCTTCCTGGGTGGGGAGGGGTCATTGGTGATAGAGTAATTGTCTAAATGACAATAAATTGTTGTGGGTTTCTCAAGACATAACAATGGGGAGGGACTCTTTCTCAGGGGGTGTTGTGATAGGACAAAGGGAAATGGTCTTATACCGAAAGAGGGAAGATTTAGGTTAGATATCAGCATGAAATTCTTTACTATGAGGGTGGTGAGAAACTGGAACAGGTTGCCCAGAGAAGCTGTGGATGCTCCATCCCTGGAAGGGTTCAAGATCAGGCTGGATGGGGCTCTGAGCAACCTGCTCTAGTGGGAGGTGTCCCTGCCCAGGGCAGGGGGGTTGGAACTCGATGATCTCTAAGGTCCCTTCCAACTCTAACCATTCCATGGTCGTGTTGGTCCAGCTCCGTTTCTCCCCACTGTGGGCACAGGCTCCTCATTTTGTTAGGGGAAGAGGTGATGTTTTGAGGAGAGGGTTTTTACCCTTTTCTGAAGTGAAATGGGATGTTGTGAGTCCAGGTCCCAGGGGGAACAGGAGCAGTGACATCTGGCACAGGGAATTGCTGCCGAGAGGAGGAATGAGCACCATCAGGATCCTCATCCTGGGGACATGGGGTGCCCCTCCAGCCTGGGCAGCAAAGCTGACGGCTCTGAGCTAACTACCCTCACTAACCCAGCACAGATCCCCCCAGCCTGCCCACCCGACTGCCGCTGCCCAGGGGTGCTGAGCTCCCCCCAGACCCCTCCTGCCTCACGTCACTGCGGGCAGGAGTTGTTCACCCACCCTGCTCCCTACAGCCAGGGGAAGGGGCAGACCAGTGCCAGCGTTTTTATTAAAAGCTGCTTACCTCGGTAGTAACAAGAGGGCTTTGAAAGAGCGAGCTCCAAAGGTTAATTGTGGCAGTCGTTAGCATGAGTGGGTGACAGGCCTGCTCCCTTGTTTCCAACACAAAAGCCTGGGCCTTTCGTTTTTTATTCCTGTCCCTTGTTTCTGCCTGTGCTAAATGACCTTCCTCTATTTCTCTTTTCTGTTCCAGTCCCCTCATTTGAAAGCGCTTCTTTTTTTTTTTTAAAAAATTTTTAAACTTTCCTCGGCTCCATTTTGACCACATGCCTTGGCAAACTGTGTCTGACTGCAGCAGCAACAGCCTGAATGTGCTGTTGGCCAGGAGACAGCCCTGTCCCTTTGCCCGCTCCCCCGCAAGCTGGCACGGGGCTAGGGCAGAGGGAGCCAGGCTGCCTCCAGCCTCAGCCCTTTGCAGCACTTCTAAGCTGTTTAGCAAGGCTGAAAGGTGTCCGATGTTAATTTGCTTTCAAATGCTGACACTTGAGCTTTGTTCATTCCCAAGGGAAGCCAGCGTGCCCTCACCCTTACTGCCTGGAGGATGAGAAGGAAATACTGGACAAGGGCACTTGGTTGAGGCACAGTGAGCTCGAGACACGAGGAACCCTGAGATGAGACCCTGCGGAGCTGGGAGCAGTAAGCAGGGCGAATGATCGGCGTCTCCCAAGTGTCCGGTCCTGAGCAGCTCATGAACTTCAACACCGAAGCAGCCAAAAATCCCCAATGAGTCCGTGGTTACTTTGGAAAGCGGTAGCCTGGCCTCCAGCAGCATCCCCTGGGTGGCACATGCTGATCCCGATAAATCCAAGTGCTGGCCAGGCAATGTTGACTGCCAGCCCCCCCGGCTTTCCCCTCCTTCCTTGGGCACCACCACGGGCACACACACCTTGCGCCGAACTCCTGGCCCTGTGGGAGGCTCCCCCCAAGATGGGTTCCTCAGTAGTATGCGACCCTGATCCACAACGGATCCCCCTTCCCCACCCGCCTCCCAAATCCCCCTCCCGTCCCCTTCCCCATGGTTTATAGTGTTGCCCACGAGGCAGACGGAGCCGCAGTGGTGGGGCCTGGGAGGGCAGCTCTCCCCCCATGCCTTCCCAGCGCCCTCCCAGCGCCTCGGAGAAAGGGGGCTTGTAGCTTCTCCGTGAGCCCCAGTGTCCGGCAGGGGCTCGGCAGGCGTTCCCACAGCCTGGCTTAAGTCTGCTTCTTTTCCCATTCCTGCAGAGAAAGGGAGAAAAGCAGGGCATGAGGAGACAGCGCTGGAGAAGGGGGCACTGAGCCTTTCGAGGACATCCCTCCCTGCTGACTGCTTTGGACCACCCCAGCGTCTTCAAAGGTTGGGGTCACTGCTGTCCCGGGCATTGTGGAGGTGATGCTCTCCCCTCTGCCCCTCCCAAACCTCCCTCCAAGCTGGGCTCCTGCCAGCAGCGAGTGGGACAGCCTGGCTACAGGGGACCCTGGCAGTACCCCTTGCTTCTGCGGTAGGGAGCACCCCCGGCCCCCAAATTTCCTGGTCAGCAAGGGGGACAGGACGAAGGCTGAGATTTCCCGTGGGGTCAAGGAGGAGAGGGAGAGCGAAGCAGGACCTTGGCCTTGCGCAGCACGTTTCCCTTGTTGGCAGGGAGGATGGAGGGACTTCTCTTCCTCAGTTCGGCTGCACAGTTAACGGGGACCAAGTGCTCAGGGGTGCTCCCATTTGGCTTGTTTGGAGCTTCCTGTGGAAAAGGGGGAGCAAGAAGGAGGAGGATTTAGGAGACCCAGGGAGCAAGGACAGCCAGGGGAAACAGAAAAGCACAAACTGTCATGAGGTTAAAACTGATGTGGCCAAACCTAATTGACACTTCGCTTCCCACCTCTGTCCACAACGGGGCAAAGCAGCAGGGATGTCCCCTCTTCCCCGTGTGCTGCTCCCCCCGCCACCCCAAACACCGTTGCTGGGGGAAGCCGGAGCCGCGAGAGGGAGGAAGAAGGGATGCGTACCCCATTCTCAGCCTTGCCGGTCACAGCCAGCCCCAGGGCCGGCCCTCCCGCCAGCGACTGCTTCAGCCGCTCCTTCACTTCGCTCAGCTTCAGCTCCAGGTCCACACGGCGCTGCTCCTTCTGCCGGCACTGCTCCTCCAGCACCGCCACCCGCTGCTCCAGGTCCTGCTGCTTCGGCCCTGCTCGCACAAGCGCACCCAGCTCAGCGCCTTCGCTCAGGGATGGAGAAGTCACCCATCCTTCTGGACAGGGACGCTAGATGGGGCTGCCAGCCCGGCGCTGTGCTGCAGCCAGCCTGGCTTACAGCCACCATGTCACCGCCACCCCAGCGTCCCCATCCCACCCCTGGCTCCACAGCCTTCCCCCTCTACCCAGAATAGAATTATAGAATCCTCTAGGTTGGAAGGGACCTTAGAGATCATCTAGTCCAACCATCAACCTAACTCTGACAAAAAAAAAAAAAAAAAAAAAAAACAAATCACTAAACCATATTCCAGAGGACCATATCAACCTGTCTTTGAAAAACCTCCAGGGA
>NW_015090893.1:6942492-6965240 GCF_001431845.1 Calidris pugnax
GTCTAGGTTGGAAGGGACCTTAAAGATCATCTAGTCCAACCATCAACCTAACTCTGACAAAAAAAAAAAAAAAAGAAATAGGAAATTAAAATTACTAAACCATATTCCTGAGGACCATGTCTACCTGTCTTTTGAACACCTCCAGGGATGGTGCCTCAACCACTTCCCTGGGCAGCCTATTCCAATGTCTGATAACCCTTTCAGTGAAGAAATGTTTCCTAATATCCAATTTACACCTCCCCTGGTGCAACGTGAGGCCATTTCCCCTTGTCCTATCTCCTGTGACTTGGGAGACGGGACCAACCCCTGCCTCTCTACACCCCCCCTTCAGGTAGTTATAGAGCGTGATAAGGTCTCCCCTCAGCCTCCTCTTCTCCAGACTGAACACCCCCAGCTCCCTCAGCCTCTCCTCATAAGACTTACTCTCCAGACCCCTCACCAGCTTCGTTGCCCTTCTCTGGACCCGCTCCAGCACCTCTGTGCCTTTGAGCAGCCACAGGGCTCAGATGGCACCAACCTACCCGTGCTGCCCTTCATGGCTTCCCGCAGCTCTCGTTTCTCTTTCCGCAGCAACAGCAGCTCGCTGCGGATCGATGCTTTCTCCTTCTCCAGCTTCTCCTTCTCTGTCAGAAATCGCCTGGCGTCCTCCTCGGCCCGGTTCTTCCCGTACCTGTACTGGTTGGCACCTGCACGCACAAAGACAGCCCATCATGAAGGCTCTGGCCCCGGCTGCACCGATGCCACCTGCGTGGCACAACCCCTCATCCATGTGCTGGAACTGGCCAAGCCCCAGCCTGGCCACAGACCCCCTGGGAGGAAAAGCGTCCTCCCACACTGGCCAGGGTCCCCCCACGGGGGTTTGTGGCTGAGGGCCCCCACTCACTTGACGCATGTCTCTTCACTTTGACTTGTGGGTCCACCCGCCGTGACTTCTCGCTGCAGGAGGAGGCATGGCGCTTCACCTGGGCTCCTGCTGGCCGCCCCGGCTCCTCCTCAGCCTGCCGTGGGGACGGGAGGGAGAGTGTGCTGAAACACCCGTGGGGCCACTGCAGCCCAGCCAAGGCTTCTCAGGGCCTCTTCTGTAGCCTGGCCACAGTGATGGGAGAGGGAGAGCCATGGAGCCATGCTCACCTGAACCTTCTCGTAGGGGACATCATCATACACCACAGGGGAAGAGTCTGGCTGGTGATCCTGGGAGGAGCTGGCCCACCTGCAAGAGAAGGGATGGGGTCTTCCTTTCCAAGACATCCTTTCCAGCCCCTCAGAGAGCCCTTCCGCCTCAGAGGGCTTTCTGCATTGCTGTCCCAGCTTCGCTCACAAGCACTCTACCTTACTCCACTCCTTCCACCCTACCCTATCACACATATGCTTTAAGTCCTTCCTCAGTGTTGATGAAACACCTTCTGCTTTCCATCCTGCCTGAGGGAAGCTGCCCTGCTTTGGAAACCACCAGCCACTGGGACACTGGCTCTCCCTGAGATCCCAGCACAAACCGTGTCCCAGCCCATGCGTTTTCTAGGGAGCACACAGGGACCACCATCCCCAGCCCAATGCTCTGCCCCTGGCACAGCCCCTTCCCAGCCCACGGCACAGCAGGAGGACAGCCTTACAGGTAGGAGTGCCTCACAGCTGTCACTATGTTGGCAATGGTCTCCACGTCCACGTAGTCGTAGTGCAAGGCTTCTGGTGCCGTCTGTGAGCCCGTCTCCACCAAGAGCAGACCCAGCCAGCGGCCCAGGTCTTCAGAGCAGCTTGCCTGCAGGAGAGAGGAAGGGTTGGGATGCACGCCCAGCTCCTGGCCCCTTGCCCTCACTGTGGAGAAGGGCCTTCTGACACAAAGCACATGTGCAAGACTTAGGGGGGTCCAAGAGAAAGCACCTAAGCACGTGTGGGAGGTCCCAGTCCCAAACCTCCACCCACCCTGCCTGCTTCAGCCCCACCAGCCTCCTCCCTGCCTCCAGTTTGCAAATACCTCTGTGGCTGCCCCCAGCTCACCCAAATGATGCCCTGGGCTTCCCTAACGTTCCGGGGAGGGGAAAATAAGGCATCACTTCCATGCAAACATTGATCATCACAGGAGATGCTCCCCCAGCTTGGCAGCCCCCTCCTCATGGGACTGGCACACCCTGCCCACCCTATTGCCCACTCACCTCCAGTGCGACCACCTCCTGCCCGTTGCGAAGGATGCGGAAGGCGAAGGGGTGTTTGGGGCCCAGCCCCGGGACCACCTCGCAGCCCCGGAGGACAATGGCGTTCACGTGGGTCCGCAGGTCGGTGCGGTCCTTGTGGAAGTAGAGGGTGTTGCCCTTCAGGCGACACCAGCGCTCCTTCCAGCACTGGTTAACCAGGACGCTGAGGTAGCCTGGGGGGCGGCAGGGTCGAGAGAAGTCTGCTCAGCCAGATCTTGGGCAAGCTTTAATAAGACAGGGCTTCCCAGAGATTACAGCATGGCTCCCTACTCGTTTGGTGCTTCTGTGCCTCAGTTTCCCTACAGAGAGCCAGCTGGGGTCCCCGGACCAATGTGAGGTGCCAGCTCAGTGCCACACAGTCACCCAAGCCTGTTTTCTGGGAGGACATGGGTGACCCCTCACCCCTTCCCATGCACCACAGGAATTTGCAGAGCCAGGACCAGGCACAATTTCTTATCCCAGGGGGATGTCACACCTCTCCATCAGCTTGGTGACCTTGCTCCCAACCCACCACCCCCTTACCTCCCATAGGGAGAGGATGTCCCCCATAGCGGGAGGATGACAGTACCCCACCGCTCCCAGCCCCCCCATGAGTCGAGCCCCATCTCTGCCCCCAGCCAGCACGAACCACAGCAGGGGATGTCCTCCTCGGTGGAGGAGGTCTGTGTGTCCTCAGGGGAAGGCTTCTTCTTGGAGAAGCTGATGATCCTGGTGATCTTCTTCCCCGCCGCCCGGCTCATTGAGCCCTTCAGGTCAGCCAAGCCGCTCTTTTTGCCTTTCCCTGGAAGGAGGACAGAGTAGCTGTATGTCCCTGGTGTATGTCAAGGCATCCCCCCTCACCGGGAGAGGATGCTCCCCAGCTGTGGTACACACAGCTGGTCCCCCTGGCTGGGGGACAGCCTGCTTGGCTGGGCCCAGGGGCTGTACCGTGCTCGCCGGGCTCTCTGCGTGCTGCTGGGGAGGTGGTCTCACCCGTGGCCACACTGTCCGAGTCCGAGGTGTGCTTCTCCTGCGACAGCCGCTGCAGGGGGAGCAGAGCAGGCACGCTGTCAGCAGCATCCCCCCTGCACAGCCCCCAGCAATGGCCACTATGGGCCCTTTGTCCCTCCCACCCCGGTGGCATGTCCCCCGGTGCTAGGGGAGCCCCATAAGCCCCGCAGACCCGCTGGGAGGGTGGGAAGGGTGGCCCATGCAGCACCGGGAGCTTGGTGCTCCCCCTGCACCCCCATTCCCCGGGCTTGACTGCAGTAGCCCCACGCAGCACCTCGGCAGGGCGGTTAGAAACCATCACCTTATCCAGGTCCATCTTGCACGGCATCACTGGGGAGGTGGGGGCTTCCATCCCGCCCGCTGCCGGACTGCTCGCCTCCTTTATCACCTGTGGAGACAGCCCCCAGCAGCCCCTCAAAATGGAGCCAAAGGCCAGGGCTCCTCTCCCTGGCTCAGCAAGCCCCCATCCCACCACCAGAGCTGGGCTGAACCATGGGGAGAGAGGTCCTGGTCTCTGCAGGACAGGGCAGTGAGCCCTGCTCAGGGCACTAGCCCGACTTGCCTGGGGGATTGCACCCCTTCACCCCTTCAAACCTGCAACCAGTTTTGCCAGAGATTTTGGAAATCTCAGAGGTGAGGGAGTTGGGTGCTGAGCTCAGTCATCCTGCCAGCACAGGACACCTCAGGAACCCCCATTTTACAGGCAGGCGCAGCATGGCTTGCCCAGGCCGTGTAAAGTAACCCTGTTCTCCCACATTTGGGGTACAGCTGGCTTTGTGGTGTGTGTGGAGGCTCCTTTCCCACCCGCAGCTCCTTCCCTGTGGCCCCCGCCTCCTGCCCCTGAACAAAGGCAGGAAAGGGACATGGGGAAGAGGAGGGGGAGAGCAAACATCCCCACCCCACAGGGGCTATCAGCGCCGGAGACGCCCAGGCCCTGGGAAGCAGCTGGCCAGCCCCCCTCCAGCTGATAAGAGATGGGAGCAAAGCCCCCTTTCCCTTCCAGGGGAACAAAACCTTTCCCAGGGCAGTTCCCCTCCCTGCTGCAGCCAGGGAGGATGCCAAGGAGGGTCTGCAGCCCCCCAGGCGAAGCGGGGGGCAGCCATAGTACCTTCAGCCACTCCTCAGCCTGCTCCTTGCTCTGCACGGCCAGCACCAGCGCCTCGGCCCCCGGCAGCGAGAACCGCAGCTCGTGCTTCTTGCGCCGCCCGTCCTTGGGGACGTAGATGACGTTGCAGGTCCCCAGGGGCACTTCCACGTGTGGCTGCCGGTCCTTGGAGCTTTTGTAGCACTGGAGGAAGCAAAGGGAACTGCTCAGAGCTTGACCAAAACCTGCCGGTCCCGCTGCCATGCTGGGCAGAGCTGGGGTCCCTCTCAGGGGGCACAGACGGAGGTGGCTCAACAGCCTTGGTCATGGAGGGCTGTGGGGTGCCCTCTCACTCCACGGGGTCCCAAAAGATGGGAGCCCTCCATTCTCTTGCAAGGGAAGTGAGGGCAGCACCTGCATGTGCTCTGCAGAGCAGTGGCAGCCTTGGGGCAGGGGCTTGGCTTGGGTAGTGCTAAGTTTCTTCATCCTGGACCCAACCTTCCCCCCAGCCCATCAACAGGTTTCTGTCCCCCACCATCTCTGGGCTCACCAGCAGTTTGCTGTCCCGTATGATGGTGAGCTGCTTGGCCCACTGTCCGAAGCGCTTCTTGCGCAACAGGAAAGCGCAAATCCTGCAATCCTTCACCAGGTTCATGGAGGCTTCCTCCGACGGCCACTGGTGTGTCAGCTGCTGGCCCTTCCCCTCCTCCTCTTCCTCATCATATGACTCGTAAGAGCTGCTCATCGCATCCGAGTCATTGTCTGGAAGGAATCAGGCGAGTCACCCCAACTGGCACCCAAGGGCTCTGCCTGCCAGGCATGCTCACACACTGCCAGGGGTCTGTGTGCCCGGTGGGCTCCAGCACAGAACCTGGGCTGGGTGCTGGGATGGATGGACTCCATGTCATCCTCTGAAAACAGCAGCATTTTGACCCCAGCCCTCTCCATTTCCCTTCTAAACCAGGCAGGATGCTCGTGGGCCAAATGCCAGCCCCAGGTGCGACTATCCAAACCCCTGGGCTGGCTAATTTCTTTGCAAGCCTCAAACTTTGAAAGCCTGGATGAAAACTTCAACCCACAACAGAGGATCATGTGCTGTCCCTCTGCTCCACACCTCCTCAGGGCACAGAGGAGCAGGGCTCTCCAGTGGTGTCCCTGCCTCAACTCTCCTCCGCCACGGCAGAGGCAGCTCACGCAGGGCACAAAAGCTTTGTAGGCAGGGACACCCCTTCCCCATGATGGTGACAGACAGGGGCACCAATTTCATCCCTTCTGCAGCATGGGGGCTCTGGTTTGCATGACAGCACTCCACGCTCCTTGCTTTTTGCCCAGCAGCCTCTGACACATGAGACGGCCTCCAGCCTCAACCCCACTGGACTCCAGCCCAGCCCCACCAGACCTCCAAGCCCCCATCTCGGGGTTGGACTTTGCCAAAGCTCTCCCCTCCCTGGTGAGAGCACCCAGATACCTACAGGAGTTTTTTTGCTCCCCGTTCATCCTGGTGACAGGGTAGTTGCTGTCTGCATCCTCGTAATAGCCATCCTCGATGGAGTTGGGGGGGCTGGAGCTGTCTGTGGAGGAAGCAGAGGGCAGCTGGGGCTGTTACACCTGGTTTCCCCCCAAGGATGCTCCGAGCAGCAAGCCTGCAGGCCGGGGGAGAGCAAAGCACACCCTCCCAGGGCATCTCGGGTCCCCCCGTGGCTCCAACCTCTCCCCATCACCCCATTCTCAGTCCAGCCGGGGAAAACAACTCCTGGCACTAACAGCGCAGCGGGATGGGAAGGAAGCGGAGCGGGAGCAATGCCAGTGGGAACAGAGACATTTCCTTCCCCGGGAGGAGCCGTCGTGCCCGCTGAGGGCTGCCTGCCTTGGCAGGCGGGCAGGCAGGAGGGGGGATGCAGCTTGCAGGGGTCCCCCCACCCTCCTGCCCCCCCCGGAGTGGGACTCACTGCGGGAGGTGATGTACTCGGGGGTCTTGCCGGGGCCCAAGGGCAGGGCTTCCTCATAGTAATCCTCAGGCGGGGGAGTGGTGGGCAGTGGTGGAGCAGCGTCCACAGGAACCTTTGGCAGAAACACCATCAGCATTACCCAGGCAGAGGAGAGGATCATGAGTCCCAGCAGGTACCACGGTGGCAAGGGACAGGAAGGGGTCCCAGCCCCGGCCACCGCCACCTCCCCGTGCGGGTGCAGAGCAGACCTCGCAGGTGGCCATTCAGGGACTTACGGCTTTTGCTGTCTGGTTCCTCGCCAGCTCCAAGCCAACGCCATCGCCGGTGTCCCCCTCCTCCTCCTGCATGTCCTGGAGATCCCGCAGGTCACAGTCTGCCCAGGGGTAAGCGGAGAGGGTGAAAGGAGGAGGAAACCCCAGAGCTGGCCTTCCCAGCCATGTCCTCTGGGGGCTCTGGTTTGCATGACAGCACTCCACGCTCCTTGCTTTTTGCCCAGCAGCCTCTGACACATGAGACGGCCTCCAGCCTCAACCCCACTGGACTCCAGCCCAGCCCCACCAGACCTCCAAGCCCCCATCTCGGGGTTGGACTTTGCCAAAGCTCTCCCCTCCCTGGTGAGAGCACCCAGATACCTACAGGAGTTTTTTTGCTCCCCGTTCATCCTGGTGACAGGGTAGTTGCTGTCTGCATCCTCGTAATAGCCATCCTCGATGGAGTTGGGGGGGCTGGAGCTGTCTGTGGAGGAAGCAGAGGGCAGCTGGGGCTGTTACACCTGGTTTCCCCCCAAGGATGCTCCGAGCAGCAAGCCTGCAGGCCGGGGGAGAGCAAAGCACACCCTCCCAGGGCATCTCGGGTCCCCCTGTGGCTCCAACCTCTCCCCATCACCCCATTCTCAGTCCAGCCGGGGAAAACAACTCCTGGCACTAACAGCGCAGCGGGATGGGAAGGAAGCGGAGCGGGAGCAATGCCAGTGGGAACAGAGACATTTCCTTCCCCGGGAGGAGCCGTCGTGCCCGCTGAGGGCTGCCTGCCTTGGCAGGCGGGCAGGCAGGAGGGGGGATGCAGCTTGCAGGGGTCCCCCCACCCTCCTGCCCCCCCCGGAGTGGGACTCACTGCGGGAGGTGATGTACTCGGGGGTCTTGCCGGGGCCCAAGGGCAGGGCTTCCTCATAGTAATCCTCAGGCGGGGGAGTGGTGGGCAGTGGTGGAGCAGCGTCCACAGGAACCTTTGGCAGAAACACCATCAGCATTACCCAGGCAGAGGAGAGGATCATGAGTCCCAGCAGGTACCACGGTGGCAAGGGACAGGAAGGGGTCCCAGCCCCGGCCACCGCCACCTCCCCGTGCGGGTGCAGAGCAGACCTCGCAGGTGGCCATTCAGGGACTTACGGCTTTTGCTGTCTGGTTCCTCGCCAGCTCCAAGCCAACGCCATCGCCGGTGTCCCCCTCCTCCTCCTGCATGTCCTGGAGATCCCGCAGGTCACAGTCTGCCCAGGGGTAAGCGGAGAGGGTGAAAGGAGGAGGAAACCCCAGAGCTGGCCTTCCCAGCCATGTCCTCTGGGCACCCCCAAGGCAAGGACCCATGGCCCTTCACTGGGAAGGTGCTGGGAGATGGGCATCACTGATAAACGCAGCTGGGCTGGGGTGTCTGTGGACCCCCCCCACGACCAGTCCCCAGGCAGCTGCAGTGGAGTGGGAGCAAGCACCTGAGGTGGTGGTGCCCACCCTGGACACAAGGATGCAGCTTCCACCGTCCTTCTCCAGGGCACCCCAAGAGCTCCTGCTGTTAGCAGGGACCCCAAGGCCAGCACGGCACCCACCCAGTGGTACCCCCCAGTGTCACTCCATGTTGGCCACACATACCGAATTCCTCGAAGAGAGACTCCACGAAGCTGGTGCCATTGCTCAGGGACGCTGTGTTGACGTACATGTAGTCCACATCCTTCCCTAGGAGAAAAGGGGATGCTTTCAGCCCAGGGGTGTGCAGGGTGGCTGAGGCAAGCACTGGCACCCCCCCCATCCCTACAAACACCACCCAAGGACACAGACCAGCCCACCCCACCATACCATGGGGCTCTCCCCCGGAGCAGGCACCCGGGGAGCAGAGAAGTCCCCGGGGATGTTGCTGCCTCCTCCCCAGGAGGGCAGGAAAGTGGGAAGGCTGTGAAGCCCCAGGTGCACGTTCCTCCTGGCCTTCCCGCGGAAACCCCTGCGCTCAGCAGAACCGGTGGCAGGAAGACCTCTGCGAAGTGGCGTTTCCGCAGGGAACAGCCCCCCCGCAGCCATGGCAGGGCTGACGCCAGCCCTGCACTCGGGGCTGGGAAGAAGCTGGGAAGTGACACCAGGGAGCAAAGTGCCCTGAAGGGGCTGAGCAGGTGCTGGGCTCTGGGCACAGAGGCAGCTCAACCCTGCCCGGCAGATGGTTTTCCCTGCCACGCTGGGGTTTTGGCCCAGGGCAGATGCTGAGGACACCCAGTGTCCCTGGGGACAGACACAGTGGGAGTGGGACACCGACCTGTGGATGGCTGCAGCTTCTGCAGGATGGTGGAGACGGCCAGCTTCTTCTCCTGCGTGGTGGCACTCAGGTACTCGTGGTCCAGCAGCTTGAGCAAGACGCTGAGCTCTGGCAGGAGCTGGTCCAGCACTGGTGGGGAGCAGGGAAAAGCCTGTCAGCCAGGGTGGTGTCGGGGTGCTGGGGTTGAAGGGGCTACACATTCCAGAAGGGGCTGGGATGTGTAGAAGGCCCCAGGATGGGAGTCTCTCCCAGCTGGCCCAGCAGGGATCTGATGGTGTTTGCTGAGCACAAACGTGCACAAGCCCTTCCACCTGCACGCAGACGCTGGGACACATCCTGCTGAGCCCGTGAATGGAAACACCAGCTCTGCAGGGCTACTGGACCACTATCAAAGGGCTCAGACATATTTTTCCACAGAGATAAAACTACACTTCTGGCCCTCCAACAGTATATCGTTGCTGCTGGTGCCCCCTCGCTGTGACGGGCACTGGGTGGTGGTGAGGAGAAGGAAGGAAGGAAGGAAAGGAAACCCAGATGCCATCTGCAGAGCCACCTGGCAATGCCACCCAGGGAGACATCCTCCCACCCCTCACCTCCTGGGGGACATTCGTATTCCCCTGCTGTGCTCAGACCACCTTTGACCTTCCAGCCCAGTGCCACCTCCACAGGGTCCCCAAACATAGGCTAGAGCCTTTCGCCCCACACTCACCACCAGCAGCCTCCTCTGCCCTGCTCTCACTCCTCCCCGTATCACCCCAGCTCATCCACACTGCTCCAAGGCCACCCCACTCTTCCCTCCAGGCATGGAGTCACTGCCCCAAGGGACAATCCCTGCCCCGAAAGTTGCTTGGGGAGGGGACGGCGACTGCAGCGCAAGAGGGGCTCTCCCCACCCGGCATCAGTCCAACACACATGGCCCCAGAGCAGCCAAGAGGGTCCTGGCAAAGAGGAACCGCACCAGAAGCCACTGCTTATCTGCTTTGCCATCACTCTGCCAGATCCCAGCACCTGCCAGCTCCTGGGAAGCCACCACATCTGAACACAGCATCAGCCCAGCAGACAGAGCCAGGCAGGAGAGCTGGGGAGAGCCCAGCGAAAAAGAATTCACTGCAAATCACCATTAGAGGCACAACCTGTAAAAGTGTAGGTCTTCTCTTAAACGTGGTGATTCATGGGCTAGTTTTTATGAAGCAAAAGGACACTGCAGCTGGGGGGTTACCTGTGCAGCAAGGCTCCAGAACATCTGCACATTCAGAATATCTGCATATTCGTATCAGAGCAGGGATACAAAAAAAAAAATCATCACCGACAGCAGTGTTTATGGTGCCGGCAGCAGCTGACCAACAGCTTTTGGGAAAACGCGTTGGCCAGGGATGGGAAGGACTTGAACAAGGTGAGCTCTGGACTCCAAATCTCTCATGAGCTCCCACACCCCCCGTTCTGCACATTCATCAACATCCTCATCCCAGGTCTCCTCCTGTACCTTATCTCCTCCGAGCAGGATAAGACAAAGCTGAGCTGGATCCAAAGCCAAATTCCCATTTTTACACACCAGCAGGGTCCAGCACCTGCAGGAGATGGCCTGCATTGGAGAGGCCAAGCTCAGAGACACCAGCAAACCTGCGGCTACAGAGGGTGGAAAAAAAAAGCTGCTTTCTTCCAGTGGAAGCACAAGCAGGATCCCTTCTCTTGGCAGCAACTGAAAGTCATTGCGGCACAGCGATGGGGCAGCATGCAGCTGGCTTTGGGTCTCCAGGGACAGGAGGAGAGGCCAGAGGTGACTGCAGAGGCGGCTTGGATGTGTTGACTGATGGGGATGGTTTGTAAAGAGGGGAGAATATGTGCCCCAGCAGCACAGAGCATCGGGGACACCCTGGACTGCCCCTCTGGGCTCTGCCAGGGGAAGGGCCTTGGAGGAGCAGAGCTGGGTGGCAGAGAGGGCTGGCATGGGGCATATTTCCCAGGGGAAGGGCAGGATGATGTTACTCATGCTGAGATCTTAATTACTCATGTTCTTTAACGAGCTTCTGCTGGGCCCTATCTACTCTGCCCAACACCCGTCAAAAACTGGGCTGCTAGAGGTTTTACCCAGGATTTTAGGTGTCCACCTTCCACCCTGCAAGCCACAGCCAGGGGCACAGAGTGAGTGCCCCGGGACCAGGCTGGCACTGCTGCCCCAAGCAGGGGCAGCGCAGCAAAACCAACGGCTGTTTTAAAGCTTTTTGGCTGAAAGGGAACCCAACAGGAGCTGGCTGATGCTGATCAGCGCCAGCCAAGATGAGCCCCCGGGCAAGGAGACAGCGTGCCCAGCCCCAAATCACTGCCTCCCCAGGACACAAGGCAGGATGCGGCTCACGAGCCTCTTCCTGCCGCCCCAGCCGATGGGCTTCTATCTCCACAGACCTTCTGCTTCCTCCCCACTTCCCAGCGCCAAGCTAAACAGCAGCCTCAGCCTTTCGGCAAGGGCGGCTTTGCCAGTGCCCATCTCCTGTGGGCAGGCCAAACCAGGATAGGTAGCCTTCAGGCAGGGGGAGAAACCTCAGCACAGCTCCAGAAGGAACAAGCAAGCCCGGGGAGCTGGCAGCATCCCCTGGCCCATGTGGAAGGAGAGGGTAACCACAAGAGGAGCAGGACTCCTGCTCCCTGAGCTGGAAAAACACCCCACAGCAGACACACAGCCATAGGACTCAGATCCTGCTCATGCTCTGCTCGCTGTCCCCTGCCAGCATGCACCTCCTGGGGGGGGGACACCTGCTCCAGCCATGTGAGAAGCTCAAGCAGGTGATGAGTGAGGGTAAAAACTCGTCTCCCATGGCCCTCTACTCACCCCTCTGCAGAGGCTGGAAGGGAGGGAAGAGGGGCAGATCCTCCCTGGGGTGCTTGCAGAGCGCTGCACAGGCAGGACAGGAGCAGGCTCCTGCTCAGCAATGTGGTGGTGGTCTCCAGGTGAGATATCCTCCCCTGCTGTGCCCAGGACACAGCTGCAGGGCTTGGTGGGGCATGGGGCTAGCAAGGAAGTAGCTGGGACAAAGAACCAGATGCCCCCAGGTCCATCCAACACCTGCAAGCATCTAGGGAGACACTGGCCCATCTCAGCAGGGTCTCAGTTGGCTGTGAGCTCCCTTGGAGGAGATGGGGACCATGCACGTACTCTACATCAGCCTTCCACAGCACACTGAAGCCTAGGCCATGGTGTTCACCAGCATCCCCATCCCCTGCCGTGGGTAGGACATCGCCCATCACAGCCACCAGCTCCTGTGTCAAGGCTTCAGACCAGCCTAGGGCAAAAGGGTGAGCGGGTTTCTATTAATAGTGACAAAGCGGGTGGTGTGAGCGGTGAGGGGGGTGAGAAGACAGCACCCCCCCGGCACAGGAGCAGCGAGAGCGGCCGATAAGCGAGGTTTGTCGCCCGGCGTGGTAGGAGGGTGAGCTCATCAGCAACGCCCCGAGCGCTGGCTCTGAGCGGGCACACGGAGCAGGGCGAGCACTGAAGGCGCCTTTGTTTCCCCCCAGCTGAGCTGTCCCCTCCGTCTCCCTTGTTAAACATCCTCCCCAAATACGAGGGAGGAGGGGGGGTCAAGTCAAAGAGGCCTGTGATCCCAGGGGGGTGTGCAGCACGCTGAGCCGAGCCTCTGCCCCGGGGAGCGGAGGAAGGGAAGGAATTAATTTCCTACGCTCGTTAGGCTCCCAGCTTAAATAAGGTTAATGGGGTGGCAAAGGGAGATTGCTCCAGGGTTGCTGCGTGGAGGGCAGCAGGTGCCACTGTGACCAACCCAAGGTCACCCGGCGAGCAAGGAGCAGCACGTTACTCCTGCAGTAGCCATCAGGAGCCAGCACAGACCCCCCACCAGCCTGTGTTCATGCCCACCCCACAGCGGGCAGGGGACAGGGCTCTGGTGTTGGTGCACACCCCTGCCCTGGGGGGCTCTGGCAACCTTGGGGTGAAACCACAGAGCCTGGGGACGGGGGCGGCACCAGGACATCAAAGGGCTCCTGGGAGGAACATCAGAGCAGCCACAGGCGCTGAGCAGGTGACGCAGCCGGAAAGAGACCCCGCATCCCCCACCCACCGAGCCACCGCCTCGCTCGTGGGGACACCTCCGGCCTCATGCCTGGCTCTGATGCTGACAAATGTTTCCCACCTGCTGCTTTCTTCAGGGGCTTCTCTCAACACCAAAATCCTGTGGGATTGCACCGCTTCGCCGGGCTCAGGCGTTGGACACAGGTATCCCAGGATAGGGAGGGACACCAGCCTTCCCTCCTGCAGACTCACTCTCTCCACATTTGCAGCCTGACGGGGAGATTTCAGCCAGGTCTCTGAGCCTGGGAGGCCAGGAGCCATGGCAGCAGATGGCTTTAGCACCAGCTAACTGGGGCTGGATGGGCAGCGGGGACCCAGGGCAACTCTGCCAGGATGGGGTGAGCCGGGGGAGCAGCACCAGGACGCTGCTGCTGGTTAGGACAAGAGGCCAGTATTTCCCCTGCTGCTAAAGCCTGCCCTAGAAGCAGCACCAAGCACGATGCTGGCAGAGGAACTGCGTCCCCTCCAGGACCCCACCACCTCTCTCTACCCTGCGCCCAGGCCAGCTCTAATTTTAGACCCTGTGAGTGCCATCCCCCTCAGGGACCCGCTTCCACAGTGTGGAGATAAGGGTCCGGGCACAGCCTGCAGCTGCAGAGCCCATCTCCCCCTCCCCGGCCTCTGCTTCTTCACAGGAGCAAAATCCAGGTCTTGCTCCAGCAACCTGCAGAGAGGAAGAGGAGGAGGAGGAGGAAGAGGATCCAGCCAAGCAGAAGCAGGAGTTTCCTGGTTTACAGACCCAGCTTTTGAAGGGGGAGAGATAGGACAATGCACATGGGCTTGTCACCTCAAGCAAAGCTGCTCTGCCGCCTGGGAGAGAGCCCCCAGGGAGGGGAGATGCTGTTTCATGGCACCCTGAGGCGTATGGGGACCCCCCTGGTCCTGTGGCCACCGCTCTCCCGTCCTCCCCCTGCCCCAGCCAGGCTTCCTCCCACACCAGGTGAAGGCTGGGGGCGAGGGGGGGAAATCGGATGCTGGGAGTAACGACCATTGTTTGTAGCTAAAATAAAAACCAAGCAAAAATAAATCCTTCCTGTTGGCGTGGGCAGGGCGCGGGGACGCTCTGCCTGTCCCTGCAGGGCTGCTCACAGCCCCCACCGGCCGTAAACAAACCTTTATAGCGCCGGGGATGCCATAAATAGGTGGGGTGTGGGCCAGGGAAGGGGGGAAACAAGGAGCTTCCCCAACACCCAGGGCCAGCGGCGGAGACACCCCAGCCCCAGGAGGAGCCCTGCAGGGAGGTCACCCACCCCGTGGGACAAACAGACCCAGCGCCAGGGGAGGAGTTGCTTGAAGCAGATAAACTGCTCTGTCCTCCCCACAGGCTGATGTTGAGCCACCTGTAAGGGACACTCGGGCACCAGGACGTGCCTCCATACCTGCCTGCCCGCCCCCAGCCTCCTCCTGCCCCTGCACGGGATACAGGCATCACCGGAGGGATGCTGCAGGTATTGACAACCTCCTCCCCATCGTGCTGCTTCCCACCCCAGCAGGGCCAGTTTTCCCCTGCCGCTTTTCCTTGAGGAAGGCGGTGGCCTCCTGAGCCCTTTGCTGAGCTCCTGGGGCCGTTCTTGTTCCCATCCCCGGTCCCAAGGAGGTTTCTTTCCGACGGGGAGGAGGCAGGCACGCAGCCGGTGAGGAAGTGCCTCGGCGGGGGCGGCGGGGCGCTCCCAGAATTGTTCCTTTGTGCAGAAGACAGGAGGACAGATTGCCGCCTGCCCGCACCCTGCCTGCGGCCACCGCTCCTCCGGTGCAGGCAGGAGGACACCCTGCCAAGCAGGCAGGAGAAGGGCAGCACTCAGCCCCCGGGAGGTGGCAGGGCAAGCAGGGCATCCCAGTCAGCCAGGCTCAGCTTCCCAGCCAGCCATCACCCAGAGGAGCATGGGGCAAACTGGGATGACTGGGACAAGCTGGTGGGGCCAGGAACTCCAGCCTGGAAAGTACCTCCTCCTCCCAAGCCTGGCTGGCTGTACAGCTACGGAGCAACTTGGCGTTCTCCAGCCCAGAGGGTTTTTAGAGAAAGGCCAACCATTAAAGATCACACTTGAGATCTGACAACATCCCGTCACAGTGGAAGATTTGCTAAGGGGCCACTCCACGCACATGAATCATCTCCTCCCTGGAAACAAGGGCCCCTTGAGTGGGGCGGATGGGGGGAGCGCCTCTGACCTGGCATCCGACAATGTCAGCAGGAGCCAGAGTGCTTGGGGCTGGGTCCTGCATGGCCAGGAACCCCCCCACGCTCCCCAGCTCTCCAACTGCCCCAGCCGGTGCCTCTTCCCACCCCTGCTGTGATTACCCCCCTTGTCACTAGCCCCAGGACCCCGGCAACTGTCTCTGCTTCCCCAGCAGCTCCCAGCTTGAGCGCCGCAGCATCCCCAGGCATTGGGGAGCAGAAGATGAGCACAAACCTTTTTGACTCATCCCCCAAATTCCCAGCACCTCCTTGCTGCCTCCCCACAGCACACCTCCCCACCCTGCCAAGCCAGGCTGCAGCAGGAAGGGCAGGGACGCACATCTCCTGGGGATCTCATCATCATCTCCTTACAGTAACTAATATCCTTAGCTGATAACCTTGGAAAATCAATCCTGGGAGATGAACGTGAAACCTGCTTGCTCAAGGGGGCAGAAGGTCCCCCGCCAGCCCTCCCTCCTGGCGCCCACTGGCTTCTCAGGACCCCTTCATCACTCAGAGAGGGGGAGATGGGGAACCAGTGAGGTTAAACAGCAAGAATGCTGCCCTGGCTGCGTCTGCTGAGCCACCAGCATCTTTGCCCCCCATCTGCTCCAGACATCCACCCCAAGAGCAGCTCAGGGGGAGGTTCCTTCCCCAGCACGGCCCCAGCAGCACGGCCAGCTCTGCCACTTTCAGCAGCCCTTGTGTGAAGGGTCCTGTGTCTGGCCCAGTGCCTTTGCCAGCCCCAGCTCGTCTCCCTGGTATAAATAGCTCTGCAGAAAGCCTTATCGCATGGCCTTGCTCCCAGCAGCTTGCCCACCCCGGCACAGACTGGCCGAGCAGCAAGTCCAACCCGGGGCAGTGGCAGAGCCGCCCTCTCAGCCAGGCTCTCCCCAAGCCCCCTTGCTTCAGCCCAGCCCAGAGCAGTTTCCTGGAGTCCTTGCCACCCCCAAAAAGCAGAGAAGAGGAAGGGGAGCAGTGGCACACAGCCAGGGGCTGGTGCTCTGCCCAGTGTCCCCAGCCAGTGCCGAGAGTGTGGGCACGAGGGACTTGGCCGCAGGAGCAAGATCCCAAACAACCCCATCCTGATGCATTCTTTTCTGGAGGAGAAGCAGTTTCACATCCTCCCCACGGTCTCACACATGAAAACAGGAGTCCCGAGGTGTAATTACAGGCTGCCAGAGCTTGCACAGGGCAGAGATTATCACCAGTGCTCACGCCCCGGCCAGGTCACCCACTGCTGAAACCACCGCTCGCTGCTGCGGGGCCGGTCAAGCCTCTTCTCCATACCTCTGGATTAAAGGAGAAACTGGAGAACAAGGGGGTTGTGGTGGTTCCCTTCCCACCCAGCCCTGCAGGGAAGGAAGCCCCATGGTGGGTTGAGGCTCTCCTGGTGATGCCCACACTGGGAGCATGGCTGTGGGTGGGAAGTCTTCCTCTCAGCAGCAGTGACCACGCACCCCGAGCTGCAGCACCCTCACCCCCCCTGCTCCCCTCCGTCCCCCAGTCCCCTTGGGCAGTGACACATAGAGGGGTGTCACCTCCCCAGGGAGCCCCCCACTCAGCCACGGGGCATCTCTGAACTGGCATCGCTGCTGGAAGGAACCCTTGGGGGCAGCCCTTGTTGGGCTGCAGGGCCTGGAAGCAGCTTGCATTGAAGCACAGCAGCTTCACGAGCAGGTAATAATTGACAGGCTGATTAAATCACCTACAAACATCTCCTGTAACCCAGGCAGATAACGACCCCCACCCCAGTGCTGAAGCAGGAGTCCTTCTCTGGGGGCTGTTCCCCCTCCACTGATGGCTCAGCAGCCCTTTCTTTGCCTCCTGGAGAGGACGGTGATGGTTTGCTTTAGCTCACCAAAAGCAAACTTTACCCCTCTAACCCGAAAAGGCTGCAGCTGCCCCCACCCCAGAGGAGGAGGGGGAGGTTTCTGGACCTTAGTGCTGAGCACAGCAAGAAGTCAAGCAAATAAAACCACCCAGGTGAGATACCGCCGAGTGACCCCGCTGGTGTCCACAGGGCTCCAGCCTCCTTCCCCTGCCCCCTTGAACTCCAGGGGCTCCCAACCCCTGGCACAAGTTGTTTCCAGCCCCAGCTCAGCCCACTCAAGGTAATTAGCTCTGCCTGGACCACATTCAGTGCTTCCAGGCCACATTTCAAAACTTGGTGCCAGCCTCAGCGGGTGTGTGGCAGGATGCTCTGCCAGGCCAGCCCGGGAGCGGGGCTCGGAGGCTGCTGGCTGGAGAACACGTTTAAATAATGAATATAAAAGAGAGGTTTGAGATGCCCTTTAAAGGAATTGTCAAGCAGGGGCGAGACCTGCCGAGTAATGTATAAAAAACAAGCTTCAGGCAGAGGGGAGATGTTAGGATTAGTGAGAACCCAGAATAAACTGTCTTTTCTCCAACCAAAATTTTGGCGTCTGCCTTTTCCAAACAAACTCCCCAGCGCGGGGAGCAGCAGGTTGGCCTGGGCTGGCTCCTGACACCGGGAGAGGCCCCGGGACCGAATCCTCCCCGGGTGGCACCTTCCTGCCTGCAGCTCGCTCGGACCTGGGGGGACCTGAAACTCTCACCTCTCAGTAGCCCTTCATCTCCACCAAACCTCAGCCTCCAGGACAGCAGGAATTACAGCTAATTGCAGGGATGGGGGTGGGAAACCTGCTGACTCGGCACCCCAGTGCCCAGGCAGGCACGGCCACGTTACCACCCAGGGGCGGGCACGTCCTCCAGCCCCCAAATCTCCCAAATGGACACCCCAGCCCATTGCGGGTGGAAAGCCCTCTGCATCCCTAAAGGCTGCTCTCCATGTCCCATACATCCCCCTTCACCGAACCCAAGATCCAAAACATCTCAGATGCAATACCCGACCCGCAGAAGCAAGACACAGGGAGACTGGCAGGACTGATACATGTTCCTAGAAGGAAGAGTCATAAGAGGAGGTTGTTCCAGGACCCTTGGAAGTAGAGGAAGGTACAAGACCCTCACCTGTGGGCAGGGAGGGCATGGGATTTGCAGGAAGGAGCTGGTGGATTAGCCACCAGCCAGCTCCACTTTCCCAAATGCCTTCAGCCACGTTGCACAACGCAGACCCCTCTTTTCAGAGGCGGTCGGAGGAGAAACCACAGATCCCCTATGGGGGAAATACCCTCATAGGGCCAGGGGGAGGGAGACAAGTGCCCAGCACCCAGCCTCCTGTGTTCGCAGGCATCTGTGGGCATCTCTGCCCCAACCCCAGCAAAGCCGAGGAGCCCCAGGGCTCCAAGCAGTAGTACCCCCTGCCCAGGACTTGGTGGCCCTGTCCCTGAGGGAGAGCGACATTCCCAGGGTGGTGAGGACATGGCAGAGGGTCTCTGTGTTTGAGAGGGCCGTGCTGCCCCAGAGGACCCTCGGAGGGCAGGATAAGCGTATTTTCTCAGCTGAGAACAGCCCTTCCGTTTCCTTCCCTTGCCCAGCTCCGCCGGGAGCATCAGGTGCAGCAGCAAGGCCACCACGACAGCATTTCCTACCCACTTAACCCCTGCGGCGCGGGGCGGAGGGGCAGGAAAGCCAGTTTATCCCGGTGGGAAGCCCAGCACAGGGGAAGGTGCGACTGCTCCGGTTATTGCCGATGGCTCCGCCAGCGCCAGGACTGGCTCACCATATCTGCTTTTGATCCAGGACACAAAAGCCAGCTATCAAACCTGTTGCTCCATAATTTCTGTTCCTGGCTCTGTCCTTCCCAACCTTGGTTTCCCAAGTGCAGGATGACACTGGGACCACATGGAAATGGGAGGCTGAATCCACTGGACAAGGAGCCAAAAAGAAGTTGTTCCCCCATCACCAAGATGGGGGGGTTTAAAGTTCAAAAAACCTAGAGGAAAACCAAAGCCATTCTTCAAGCTACTCCTTAAACATCTCCTGCTAATTGCTGCGATCAGAGCATACCAGCATCTCCCAGAGCTCCCTCCTATCACTTCCAGGATCACATATACATAAAACCCACTTCAAAAAAAAAAAAAAAAAAAAAAATTTTGAGCATGGAAACCCCTTGCAGCAAAGATCTGTTTTTGTTCCAAACTGTTAAGAAATGTCAGTGTTTTCCCTTGCCTGCCGAAGAGCCTGCCTTTGATCCAACGGGAAGCATATCAGGAGCTGAAAGGGGCTGCAGCAGCCGTGCCGTGGGGAGGCCCTGGGGAAGGGAGGGCCAGAGGAGTTATTTTCATCCTTCCCCACTGCAAAGGCTGCAGATCATCAGCACAGTGTCTGCAGAGGGACCTGAGATCCCAGAATGCCACCACTTTTAGCGCCGCAGGGCGATGGAAGGCAGGCTGTTGGTGGCTGCGCGCGTCCCCTCCCCGGGGGTGGCAGGACCTGCTCTATTCATCCCTGGGTGCCCTGGCAAGGGGTGCCAGCCCCTCGTTTGCACGGCAGCGGGGCAGGGCTGGCAGAGACAATGCAGAGCTCCTTGGGAGGATTCCAACCAAACTGTCCAGCTACTGCCCTGGAAGAGCGACATTCAGTAGATGTTCTACAGGACTGACAGCTGCGCCATTAATTTTCACTGGAAGAAGGTTCCCTATACGCAGGAGGAGATGTGTGTTCCTCAGGAGAGAGCTTTAGCTGTGCCAGACTAGACAGTAGCTGGTGTAGGGAAGGGTTAAGGGGTTAGGACACGGGTCTGGGATGCCAGAAACCACTTCAAGCCTCCACTCTGCTAAATCGTTATCTCCTGTCCCCAGCAAGTGATTTGGCTACTGAGCAACAGGCAGATCTTGGGTCAAGCCCAGTTTTCACTCCCTGCCCTCCTCTGAAAAGCTTCCCCACTGCTTGGGATGAGACAACTTCTTCAAGATCTTAAACAAAGTTTTTCCTGGGCTGGGATAAGAGCCACCCGCCAGCGGCAGGGCAGAGGGTTTCAGGCACACGGTGGCTCAGCGCCGCTCCTCGCAAAGGGCACGTCAGCCCCGCGGCTCAGCACATTTCCACCGGAAAACAGCATTTCCAGGTCAAGAGCAAGCGCGGGAAAGAGGCAGGTTTTCCAGACAGCCCAAGCAGATAGGACAGTCCCCAGGGTCCCCGGCTGGAGGACACTACCCCCTCGGCAGTCAGTAAGGGCACCAGCCCGCTCCTTCCCCTCTCCAACAGCCCCTGCTGCAGTGGGCACCCGCGATGGGCACACCAGGGCTGGTCTGAGCACCTTTGGCACAGCCAGGCTGGCTTCAGCGGGGATCCAGTAGAATGGTTTGGGTTGGAAGGGACCTTAGAGATCATCTAGTACCTACAGCGAGACCCATTTTTCCCGGTTGCACACAGAAGGATATCAGAAGACACAGAGGGGCAAATAACTCCAGTTCTTCCCTTCTCTGCTTGGCGTCACCATCCCTGGGGCTGTTCTCCCACCCCTCTTTGGCCGGCATGGTGGGGCTGGACAGCCCGGGGTGGGCTCAGCCCCCTTCCCCACTTGCTCCCCGGCTATAAACAGGCGGTGGCCCTGGGGCAGCTGAGTTTCCAGGGGAAGGAATGGCTGCAATGCGGGGGAGAGCTCGGCACTTGCCTGGCGTTAACAGCTGGCCCGGTCCGTGTTTCGCACCCGCTCTGCACCCCCTTCCAGCGGGATACGTGTGTGGGGCGGGCAGGATTCCTGCCCCCAGCTCGCAGGCAGCAGGTCGGGAATGATCCCGGCTCCCTCCCACCAGCCCCACAGCCTCCCCATTCCTGTGGGCGAGCTGGAGCCAAGTTTATCCCTGACACATCTCTACCGGCTTTGCTGGATTTAGACCCCAGATAAGTTTGGTGCAGGACCTAAATTCTGGTGGCACGAAAGGTCAGGGAAGATCGCTAATGAGGAGAAGCTCTAGCCCTGCTAGAGCTAAGGCTCGTAGCACAGAGCACCTCCCAAATCATGCATTTCTCCATCAGCACAACCTGAAACATCTCCACAAACAGCCCCCAGCACCGATTCTGTGGGTGAGCTGCTGGTGGGAGAGCTGAGCCCCACACCACGTTCTGCCCAGCCTGTTGGGGGAGGCAGCAAGCTCAGCTACAGCTTGGAAAGTGATAAATAAGCTGGTGGATCATAAAGCAAGAGCGAACCAGGGTACACGCAGGGGCTGAGCAAAACTCCAGGTGAAGAAAGGGGCTGCCAGAGAGCAGGCCTGGGCAGAGAATGGGGCACAGAGCTCCCACCCACCACCGGACCCAGCACCCCTTGCACTGGGGAAGGGAGCCTGGTGAGACCCCCCACACCTTCCTCCCGTGAGCCACAGCCCCCAGCAGCTCTGGGCAATGAGCAGGAGGGTCTGGAGGAGGTTTACATTAGCAAAGAGCCATCCAGGTGCCAACAGCAATTCATTACAAGCACTCAAAGCAAAGCAGGAGGGCAGTGCTGTCGCTACCGTAGAAGGCACCAGCGAGGGGGATAAAACAGCACCTCTCCCCCAGCAGCAGCTCACAGAGTGGCTGCACGATGCCCAGGCCCATCTCCACAAAGTTCCAGGATGGTTTCCTCGATGTGCCAGGCACCTTCTGCCCTTCCCTGTGGTGAGGACCCAGGTTTGATTCTTGGGGTGGGCTGGGATGCAAACAGAGTGGCCTCCCACCATCTCACACAGCAAGAGAACGGGGAAGCCGAGACCTTCTGCTCTCCCCATCGGTGGGGTCCTCTGGGACCTTGAAGGACAGCTCTGGCATCATGTGTCATTTGACAACACTCCCCTCCTGCAACAGCACCCTCCTTCAGAGCTCGAAAAGCCACTCTGTCTGTCTAGCAGGCAGGGTGAGCCGCAGCCGCGGGGGAAGGCTGTCCCTGTCACCGTCCCTGTCCCCTCCCAGGCTGCTGGGCACTGGCCCTGCTCTCCCAGCACCGACACCACAAGCTGCAGCCCAAGAGACAAACTCCTCACAACTGTGTTTCCACTGCGGAAACGCCACCCCATCCTTTTACATCGGGAAGGGGAACTCTTGACCCTCGGGTCTTTCTGGTGCTGACCCAGCGATGCAGATGCAGCACTGCCCGAGCCACCCTGGGACTTCAGCGTGCTCCCCGTCCGCAGAGCTGGAGTGATGCACCTCGCCCCCCGTTATCACATTTGGCTGGTGCCCCTGTAGCACCTTCGAGGACCAGTCAAGGACCACCAGTGCTACACCACATGCCCACCTGCTCCTCCTCTGCAGCCCCAGGCCACCTTTCAGGAGCAGAAAGCAGCAATCCCCCTGCAAGCCTCCCTCTGCTCCTTCCAGGGACCTGCCAGCCCCAGCAGAAAGCCCGGACTTTCTCTACAAAGTTGGCCCGGAGCCCTGGCAGGTTTATTCATATCCCAGATCAAAGCCTAGCAGCTACGTGAGCCCGATGCCACAAGCTGCAGGCGGGAATCGCACACATGTGGGAAGGCAGCCGCTTCCCAGCAGGGTGGGGATCAGGCCCTCCGAGGCTTTACGAGACCACCGGCATCTTCCCCGGCTAGGAAAACCCTCCGGATCCCATCAGCCATCCCACCTGGAAACACCAGCCACCTCCCTTTCTACAACCATCATTTCCCCCCTAACAAGTGCTTAACACCCCATGGGCTTGGCTGCCTTTTCACCCATCTGACCAGCAAAGGGTAACTGGGACCAGTTTTTCCCAGCTGGGGAAGGGGGGGTGGGGAGGCAAAGGCACCCAGGGACAGGGTCCCACCTCAATTGGGTGAGATGCAGGGTTGGGAAGGGATGCGCGACCCCCCGGACCTTTGGGACCGGGACGGGCATCCCCTCTCCCCGCCGTGCCGGACCCGGCACGGCG
>NW_015090893.1:6966144-7024153 GCF_001431845.1 Calidris pugnax
CCTGCCCGTGAGGGGTTGTTGGTTTGGGCAACTTCAGTTGGGGCAAAGATCCAGAACCAAGCCCACCCACCCAAAGGCACCCCCCCCGCCCCAAGCACACACAGTGCCCCCATACTTCCCCCAACCCCTTCATATCTGCCCCCCTCCTGGTGTCCCTCAGGTGCCCAGCCTCTGCCCGGCCATGATGCTCATGCCATCATCACTGTCCCTCCCCAATGAGAACCTCAGGGGAGACCTGGGCTTGGGAGACTCGTGGGGTGTGCAAGGAGTGTCCTGTGTGTGGAGAGTGTGTGGCAGTGGGGACAGTGACTCCTGACACCCCCAGGACAATTCCCCAGGGCCTCAGGGCTGCAGCTGAGCCCTCTTCTGGGGACAGCAGGCTGTGACAAAAACAGGATTTGGTTTCACACCTACCCAGATAGCACTTGGGAAAGCAATAATTGAATATTAGATGTGCATTAGCAACTGGCCTCCAGGGCTTCCCCACTTGGGGGACTCTTAGCCCAGGACACGGGGAGGCAGTGGCCGCTCTCACACCATCCCATGCCCAGCTGGAGCCAGCTCCTGCCCGGATGGCATTTGCCGGTCCCTCCCTTCTGGATGGAGCCCCATTTTCTCTCGTAACACCGTGTCACCTCCGGGGCTGTGGCTGGGGCACAGGTGGCCAGAGCCACCAACGCCACCGTACTCCGGGCTCCAGATGATTTGTGGCTGGGACTTGCAAAGCAGCCAAAGGAGAGGGTGGGCTCAGGCAGTGGTGACTTCCAGGGCAGGCGCAATGGGTGCTCACTGTGCTCACCCCGGGGGTGACAGGAGCCCACAAGGGTCCCACGTGGCATCTGCTGCCCCTGAACGGTGTGGGCTGGAGAGGCTTGCTTGGCTCTATGAGCCCTGCCTCAGTTTCCCCATCTTTGCCATGGAGGTAGTTGCGGGGAACAATTAGTTACTGTCCATAAAATGCTTTGAAAATGAAAAGACTCCCTCTGTCGTGTTGTTATTATTATTATTAATAATATCCTCCAGGCTTTATCACTGAAACTGCTGCTGGAGATGGAATTTTTTTATAGCCACAAATGGCTGAGCTTGATTTAGGGAGCTGCAGTTTATAAGGGTGAAATTATTATAAACACAATTGGTTTATTTATGGCTGCACTAAAGCAGATGGGAGCAATTACCAGTGCAATATTGCCATCTCCACCTCAGGCCCCAGCCCCTTCCATGCCAGCACAAAGCTCTCAGTGCCAGGGCTGCTGCTGATGGGAGATCTCCTGCCCTGAGGAGCCTGGAAAACCCCTGCAAGGGGTCCTGCAAGTCTCTCCTGGAACCCAGTGATGGCATTTTTGGGCAACAAGTTGGGCAAGCTTGGCACCCATCAGTGGTGGTGCTGATGGCAGAGAGGGCATTTGATCCACCTGATGGGAGACACCAGGAAAGGAAGGTTTCAAAGAAGCAGAGCTGGCCTGTGGCACAGTGAAGGTGGGACCTTTGCCTTCCCCTCAGAGGAACCCTGCTGATCCAGCTCTTGCAGAGCTGGATCCCCCATGGCTTGCTGGCCTGTTTGGGACCGCTCAGTCCTGCAGTACGCCTGAAAATTGTGCTGAACAAGCAAATAGGAAACCAGAGCACCACAGATGACACCAGAAACCCCCCCGGAAAGGGCCAGGACCTAGTGGGACTGGCACCCCTTACCCCAGCTGGACTGCTCCCACCACTGCTCTGTGGGTGCCATGTCCCCCAGGTGCTCCCAACGCCTCTGTAGGGCCGATACATGGTGACCCAGGACTGGGTGGCATCACAGGTTGTTCACTCTTGGGGCTTGCTGGCTCTGAACAAACCTGAGGAGCAGCAAGAAACTGCACAAGGGAGGAGGTGGCTTTGGCTGTTTTCATTTAAGAAGGGCTTGGTTTTGGGACAGCCTGGAAAGCCACCATTCTGGCACTATGGGAGGAGAAACTGGCTCTGTGGCAATATTGGGTTTGCAGGGAAAACCCACAGCTCAGGTGGCATCAGGGCTCAGGCTGGCACCTTGACCCATGGGGCTGCACCCTGTTCCCCGTGGGGTCCCCATCATTGTTCCTTCTTGTCCCCTGCCCCAAGCTCTGCATTTCTGATCCTGAGGGTGAGGCTGAAGGTGCCTCCAGTGCACAGCCAGGTTAAAGGCTGGGAGGGCAATAAGGAGCCCATGGTGGGATCTCTTTTTTCCTGCAAACGTACTCAGGATGTTTTTCATCCCATCAGTAAGTACACAGACCAGCTGAGCAGAGGGGATGGGACACTCCCATCCCACCCCCTCATCCCAGAGCCCTGCTTTCCCCCAGTCCTGGGTGATGCAGCTGCAGCAGGAAAATCCTCCCCTCTCTGCCCCCGTGGGGCAGCAATGACAGATGCCAAGTGTCTCGGGACCCACGTGGCTTTAGCCCCTGGGAGCCCCCAAGGATCCAGAAACAGGGTCGGAAAAGAAAAGGAAACAAAGAGCATAAAATGGTCTGCGAGACTCCAATTCACTCTCAGGGGTGCAGAGGGCGCCTCTGCCACGTACAGCACCGAGAATCATACAGAGCTGCAATATAGAGATCTTTCTATGTATATATTTATATGTATGTATATATTTATAGTGCACTGCATTTAAAACAGCCGGGCCTGCTTCTTCAGCTCATTCCTCTTCCACAGGGCCAGGCGGTCGAACTCGGCAATGGTCATACCGAAGATCTGGTAGAACTCCTCCTGGGAGAGATGGCGCTGGGGAGAGAGGGGATGCTGGGCCAGGGCTGGGGACCATGGCCACCACCCGGGCCACCATGGGGGCCGTACAGCTGCAGCAGGGGATGAGGGCACAGGAGAGGGTCCAGTGGTATCTCCTGTCCAGCTGGGTGCAATGCTGACCCAGGAGAGTGGGAGCACCCAGCTCCCTCCTGCCGACTGCACTCGTGCCATGGGCATGGGGAACAGCTCTGCCCAGCCAGCAGAGCAGCAGGACCACCAGGACAGTGTGCTGGCCTATGTGTGCACCCAGGGAGCCATGGAGATGCTCCCCACCAAGTCCACAAGCCCCTCGCAGCTCCACACTGCCTCCCCGAGGAGATTCTCCCCAGTGGATAAAGGGTCTCCTCACCTCTAACCGAGTCCTGTCCACATCTTTAGGCAGCTGGTTTCTCCCCCTCGTCCTCACCACGAGCAGCTCATAGGGGTATATCTGCATGGGGACAGGAAGACCATGGGATATCTCCGGATCCAGAAGACAACATTTGGAGCACACGTGGCAATGAGGCTGTGGGGGCCACCAGGGCAAAGCCTTCCCCCACCATGTTTGGCAGGGTTTGGGTGGCACAGCTACCTCCAGGGCTTGGACTGGACAAGACAGAAGAGGTACTTGCTCTCAGGGTGGCCCTAATCTACCTTAAGTCACCTTGATGGCTCTGAAATAGCCTGCTCACTCTGCGAAACCAGGAGTGACTCAGGGACAAGTGTGAGTAGAGAGCCACCAGCACAATCACCCTTCTCTGTTCCTCACTCAGGAGACACTTCCGCTTGGCCAAGTGCTTGGCACCCTGGTAGGAGGGGAAGGACTCTGGTCCGAGCCCCAGGACAGGGCTGTCAGGTGGGGGAGAGAGGGGAATGAAGGTAGGGTACTGCAGGCAGAGGGCAAAGCTTCCTCCTGAAGGGCCTGGGGAACACTCAGACATGGCTCTGGGACTCGCTCTGGGTGGCACTCACACCTCCGGTTGGCAGCCGCTCCTTGGAGCAGGAGCATCTTACCTTGTACTCTGTGGGGAGAGAGAAAAGACAAGAGAGACATGAGCCACGCTGATGCCTCCACTGCCAGCCCCCGGGGGGCTGCAGGGACCCCCACCTGTATCCCTCCCTCTCCTCCCTCCAGCCCAAACCTCATTTTCCAGAGCTGCCCGTGGTGGGGTAGGCAGCCCCATGGCACCTGGCTCCCTGCCTACAGGACCCCTGCCCACGCTGCTCCCCAGCCCTTACCTCGCATCCCCCAGTTGACGGCGTTCGTGCTGTCGTAGTGGAAAAGCTCGGCACTGGGAGGCTGCAGGTGGGATACAGGGAGGGAGGAGTAAGAAGGGGTCCCCCTCCAGATGCTCATCACACCAACTCCCACCCACCCCAAAGCAGGACCCGCTCCTCACACCTGGCAGTGGGGAAACTGAGGCACAAGGAGGTGAAGTGACAAGCCCAGGTCACATGGAGCCAGGATCAGGTCTCCCCATCCCCGTCAATCACTGCCCCAGGGTATAAAGCAAAGCTCTAGTGCTGGGAAGCAACACCAGAGTGTCTCTGAAACACCAGTGTCCCTCTGAAATGTGTTCTGCAGGATGCTCAGGGCAGGCACCTCTGTCCTGCAGTGCCAGGACAGGGCACTTTGGTCTCTAATAAAGGTCATTTTGGATTAGCACAGACCAGCAGTGACAGCAGGGGTGCAGAGAAGGTGGGGAGCAGGACACTCTAGTCCTGAAAGGGGGCTTTGAGGAGTCTGGGGAGAATGACGAAGGGTGCAGAGATGCCTGGCAGTGGCAGAGCAGAGGCAGGAGGCTCTTACCCTGTGCAGCCCGTTCCTCCTGTAGGCAGGGAGGGAGGCTGACTTCGAAATGAGGGGATCTGCAAAGAAGCCACCAAGGTGCATAAGAAAAAAACAGAGGTGAGCCCCACACCCTAGGAGAGCACCCCTGGGCCAACCTACTGCTGTGCTCCCACATCCCTGCCTGGCTCCAAATTCAGCTGGCTCTGTCACCTTTCAGCTCCAATTGATGTCCAGCCTGGCTTCCTCCCGTGCTGAAATCCCTCTCCCCAACATCCCTTTCCCATGGCAGCCCTCCTGCCTCACCCTTCAGCTCAACACCATCTCCTCTCAGTTTCTGTGACCCGTCCTCTCCTGGCACTGCCACCAACTCTGCCCTGGTTTAGCTCCACCCTGGCCCAGCTTTTCAAGGGCTCTTTCCCCCTTGGTCCCAGCTCAGGTCCCTCTTCTCCAGCTCAGGCTCTGGAGCTCACAGCCATGAGGAACCAGTTGCAGAGGGCTGTGGGCTTACACACTCACCACTGTCGGCCAGGTAGTGTGTCCGGGGAGCTGCAAGAAGAGCAAAACTGGGTGTCAGGGAGGACCGAGCACCCCACACCATGCAGAGATGCCCAGCTGCCAGCCCCACAGGTCCTCCTTGGAGCTCCCAGGAGCCCAACAGGGCTGAGGGGCTCTCTGAGCATCCCTGAACAGCCCCAGCTCCGTGAGGGCAGACACACATGGGAGGGAGGAGAGCACAGAGCAGGCAGGGGTATCTGTGCTGCCAGGCTCCCTAACACCCCCAGGACCCCCTGCAGCCCCGAGGGGAGAGGGGTTGGGTGCCCTGGGTGCTGCACAGTTAGAGCCCTGCAAGCAAGGATGGCAACCCTGGGGACAGCTAGCAGGTCTGGGGTGCCAAGAGGCCCCAAACGTGCTGTTAATGTGGAGGTACAGAGGCAGCGAGCCTAAAACAGGTCAGAGGAAAACCAGTGTGGCTGTGCTGTGACACTTCCAAGGGACCCTTTGACCACACGATGAGGAACTTCACCAGGTTGCACAAACAGACCGCAAGCACCCACCATCCCAGGTGGGGCACAGGGAACAGAGAGAGTCCTCCAGAGAGGAGAAGAGCCTCCCAAGTCCAACTGTGAAGCCCAGCACCTCTCAAACCACCCCCTCCCAGTTCTTCCCTCTCCACCCCTTCCCACAGGGGCTGGGACCATGGACACATGGAGGGGGTTGTCCTTACAGCCGTTGAGGGAGCCCTCGTAGCCAGCCGTGTGCAGGGCTTCTCTGCTGCTGGCTGAGCTGCGCGGGGGTGTCCAGGGGTCTGCGTAGGAGTTGGACCGAGCCTTCATCTCCTCCCTCAGGATCAGCCTGCCAATGCCGCTCTGGATCTGGGCAGGGGAGGGAAGCTGCTTCACACCTCTCCTTTCCCTGCCTGTCCCTCCATGACCTCCCGGAACATCCCGGCAGCAATGGCACAGCACCTTCTGGCATGGACTTGGCATCTCCCATCCGTTCCCTTATCCCCAAGAACAAGGTGCTGGGGTGGGGTGTCTCAGCAAGGGGGTGTGCCCCCCCTCCTTCTGGCCCCATGCTGGGGGTGGCCAAGGGGAGAGAGATGGCAGAGGGCAGCAGGGACAGTGGTGGCCCCTTCTTGGGTGGCAGAGCTGGGCTGAGCATCCTTCCCAAAGCCAGCCACCACGGGGACAGCTTGCTGCCAGCTCCCCCCTGCCAGGCCTGGGCAGGGAGATCACTCACCTTGTGCATGCCCCGGTCGTACCCGTCCTCCTCTCCTCCTGATGAGAACCTCCGGGCCCGGGGGGCTGCAAGGAGACACACTGGGTGTCAGATGGGGATGAAGTTGGAGACAGGTAGGGAGGTGACAGTCCCCAGCTGCATGGGCATAGCTGAGTCCCAATGGCTGCTAGGATTTTGGGGTCACTTTGGCAGGTATCTCAGCCCAATCCCACCTTCAGGTCCAGAGCCAACTCAGGGCAGGGTTCCCTCCCAGAGAATAGCTGAGTTTGGGGGCAGGAATGGGTTTCCCTTTCCCCCAGCCCCATGTGGGGCTGTTACCTTTGGGGGAGCCTTGGAAGGACCAGTACTCTGACTCGGAGTGGTAGTACGGGTCCGGGGAGTAGGCAGGGCTGTACTTGGATGACTGTGCGATGTCTTCGCTGGTTTTGCTTTTCGTGGCTGCAGGGTCTGCAAAGGGAGCAGGCAGAGCTGTAACGAGGACCCTGAACCCCACCGGCAGAACTCACAAAGATCCACCCTGGGACAAAGGAAAATCCTCTCCCCTCCCCTCTCCCCAGAGGCTGCCAGCAATTTATGTCCAGGACAGCCTGGAGCAGAGCTGGGAATAATCCATTCCCAGACTGCTGGCACCTCCTGGAGACAAGGGCGCAGAGGCAGAGGTGGGGATGGTGACCAGCAGAGGGGCCGTTGGGAAGGGACCCGAATGGCTCAGAGCCCACAGCACCAGGACAAGCTCTGGCTCCTGCACAGCGCTCACCCCAGCCCCAGTGCCACCAACCTCCCCGTGCCCCAGGCTGTCCCATCACCCAGGGCTATAACTGCAGACACAGGAGGGGACGGAGAAGGCTCGGTTCTGGCAGGGAAAGGGCTCTTGGTGGGTTACAGCCAGGGGAAGGCAGCAGTGGGCTGTGCAGAGGGGAGAACAGAGGGGTGACCCCAACAGCTCTAGCAGGGGCTCAGCCCCCCGTAGCAGGGCCACACACAGAGCTCTGTGCAGGCTGGGGACTGAGCCTTGGCGTGAGAAACCCAAGGGTGAGCCCTGTGCCTTTCTCCCAGAGGAGACCCGCAGGGGAAGGAGGATCAGGACAGGCTGTGTGGCAGAGCCGCCCCACCACCCCAAGCGGGCACAGGGGACCCTGCCAACAGCAGCTACTTACAGCAGCGGGTGCAGCCAGCAGCGGGGCGGTGGGAAGGGAGAGCCCAGGGAGAGAGAGGAGACACGGTTACTGCTCGGGGTGCGGGGAGCTGCTGTCCCTCTACACACAGAAGCAAGCAGGGACAGCACAAACAAGACACCCCTCTGCCTCCCTCCCCCCACCCCTCCCAACAAAGCCCAAGCCTCTTTCACCCTAGAGCATCCATTCAGGATGAGCTGTGATTTTTCTCCAGGTCTCCATATGAAACTGCAAATTGTCGTCTTCATCACTATCCTGAGGCTCTGGCTCCTGGCATCAGCAAGCAATGGCCACTCTTGTCCCCTCTGCCACCCTTCCATGGCCACAGTTATCCCTGTTTCCGGTGCTGCCGACAGCCTTCCCCTCCATCCCTCACAACAGGGATGTGGTCCAAAGCTGCCTTTCTCTCACACTGGACCCTGCACTCTGCTGTCCAGAGCAGGAGCACCAGCCCACCAAAGCCCAGCACCCCAACATCTCGCTCTGACGCCCGCTCCATCTCCCACCCTTGTGCCTAAACACAATTCAGCCAGACCAAGCCCCACACTGGTGCCCTCCCCACTCCCCCCGTGGGGCAGAGCCCAGGGGGCAGACCCTACCGTGTCGCTTATAGATGGGAGGTTTCCGGTAGATGTTGCTCTCACCGGCAGCTGGTGGCAGAAGAAGGAAAGGGAAGAAAGAAGGAGAGAAAGGAGAAAGGGTTGGTCAGCGTGGGCGTGCTGAGAGCGGACAGGACAGAGGTCCTGCAGGAGATGCTATCCCCACACCACGCTTCCATCACACAACCGCCTCTGGGTCCACGCATCCCGGGGGGAGCGCAGCACCGGGCCAGGGCTCCGGGAGGGGCAGCAGGAGCATGGTCCCGGGGCTTCCCCAGGCATCGGTGCACGCAGAGGACATGCAGTGAGTGCCCCAGCGACAGCATGCACCGCGGGGCGGCCGGCACTGCCGGTCCCGGGAGGCAGTGGCACAGCCAGGGACCACCGGCCACCCCTGCCAGCCGGCAGCAACGCACCGCGGCTCGCACTGGTGCAGGGTTCTCGGGATGCCAGCGCCTGGCAGAACCACCTGCAATCATCTACCTGGGGGGAAACAACATCAGCCAAAGCCTCTTTCCGCAGCACAGAGAGAAAAAGAGCGAGCTGGGAGGGAAAGCGAGCTGGAGCCTGGTGCTGAGAGCTACAGCCCCCCACACAGGGGCCAGGCAGCGGAGCTGGCGGAGCAGGGAGGGGGCCATCCATAAACCACCGACCGTCAGCAAGGAGGGCAGGGCAGGGCAGGGCAGGCAGCGGGTGAGAACCCTGGCAGGGATGGGATGGGAGCAGGGGACCGTGGTGGGGAGCCTCTGGGTGTCCTCATGGTGCTGTCCCAGGGGATCAGCTACACATTGTGGGATTCGTTCCCACGCTTTGGAGGAGGACAAGGGCAGTGGGAGATGCCTGCAGCTGAGCAGGGTGGTCTAAGGCTCTGGCCCCACTGTGAGTGCTGAGGGATGGATGGGCAGCTCTGCCTGCTTCCCTCCCCGCTCTCCCCTTCTGCCCACTCCATCCCCGTCCCCATGGGCTCTGCATGGCCGGGAGTGGGTGGTGGCCCTTACCTGGTGGCCCCCTGCAATCCCTGCAGAAGGGGAGCAGGCATCTGGCAAGCCCAGAAGAGTCTGGGGGGAGGGAGCAGCGGGCCCTAGGGGGAGTATAAAATAGTCATCTGTAGCAGATGGGTGCGGAAAGGCCTCCGGCAGACACGCTTCAGCTCGTGATCCTGGGGAGGAGGCAGGGAAGGGGGCAGGTTCTCTGCAGGGAACTCATCTTCGTGTAGGGGGGGTGGAGGAAGGTCAGGGAAGAGGAAGAAGAGGGATGTTGCAAGGATCAAGCAGACTCCGGGCGGCTCTGGGACATCTGGGTGGTGATGGGGAGGGAGGAGGGTTCAAGCTGCAGGTCCTGTTTATGGATGGCCTTTACCAGGGGTAGATCCTGCTGCCAGCTGGCTCTAGGCAGGCGGCGGAGCTACGCATGCGACACAGGGGGGACGGCACATGCGGGCATGCCACAGACACGGCGCTTCCCCGGGGACCGGGGTGCTCCAGAGCCTACCTGGGATGTGGAAATGCTTGGGCGCTTGGTATGAGGTTGGAGTGGAGGACCTCACATCTAACTGGCTATAGTAGGGGGAGCTGCGCCCGCTCTCGGTGCCTACGCGGTGCCGAGCAGAAGCAGCCATAAGTGACCGAGAGAGAGAACAAGAGGCAGAAGAAAACGGGTGTTAAGTGCAGCGGTGTTAGAAGAGCTGGGAGGTGACCCATGTGGTGGGGGCGACAGGGACGTGCACCGGTCCGTGGTCCAGGATGGGGCATGATGGAGCAAGGGGAGATTCCCCACATCTCCAGGGGAAGGTGAGATGCAGAGGAATCCCCGTGCGCAGGTGCTGTCACAGGGCAGCAGGCTGCCCCGCGGCCGGGGAGAGGAAAGCCGAGCGTGCTGCAGAGGCAAACGGGGATGGGCCCTTGGCGGTGCAGTGCGGGGGTATCTCGGGGAGTGCAGGACCTCAGAACGTACCGACCTTGGATTTTCCCAGTCGTTTCTCCCTGGCTCCGAAGGATGGGAGACATGGCACAGACACACTTCCCCCCTGACGTGCTCCAGGGCATGTGCACACACGTGTGTGTGTGTGTGTGTGTATGCTCCAGGGCATGTACACACACGTGTGTGTGTGTGTGTGTAAGGACCCCCCTTGCAGCCCCGGTTGGGCACAAGCACTCTTGTGCACACCCCTCCCAGAGCTACCAATCCAGCTGAGGGGTCTGCACTGGACCTGGGGTCACCTCCCTCCTCACCCCATCCTTCATGAGCCCCAACTCAGGCCTGAGCCAGGACAAAGTTCCCCTCGGCCTCCCCTCGTTGCTCACGAGATGAAAGTCAGGGAACTGGAGGATGCACATCGCAGAGTCAGTGACTGCCCTGCAGCTCCTCTTGTGTCAGCCCCCCATGGACCCCCCAGGCCTCCTGCCTGCTTGCTAGACGAGGGACCACCGAGGTCCTCTGGGAGAACCATGGGACAGTTTGATGGTCCCTGCTCCACTTGGGGTTCTGATCTTAGCCCAGCCTGGGGTTTCAGCTGAAATCCTCACCTGAGCGGTAGAAATGGTGGGGGGACCTTGGGATGGTGGGGGACATGCCCTGGCGGCTGTAGGTGGGGGAATCGATGTAGCCAGGGCTGGAGGCTCTCCTCTGCCGGGTGTCAAAGCTCTCGTAGATGTCCTGGGGACCGGGAAAGGTGTGGAGAGAAGCGGGGTTAGAGCTGGTGGGATGAGGGATGAGGCCAGTCAGTGCCTTGCCAGCCCTGCAGGGGTGTCCCATGGCTGGGCTTCCCCGTGCTTGTGGCAGCCCAGGGAGATGCATGCTCTGTGGTGTGACAGGCCGGGCAGCGTGTGTGTCCTCCATGGCTGGGGGTTCCCCAGGCTGCTCTGCCTCCCCGTCAAAGCACAGGCAGCAAAGCCCAGGGTTCAGGACCAGGCGACAGTGTCTGGACAGAGGATTTCACCCCCTTGTCTGGAGATCATCCCTTTCCCCTGAGCTTGTTCCCAGTTTCCAGTGTCCCCCTCCACGGGGCAGAAGCTGCACCCCAGGTCTGCTCTGCCAGGGAGGGCTGCATGCCACTCTCCCCAGGGTCTGAAGGACAGGACCCTCCCGGATGGCCCCCCCATCTCCCCCCACCTCAGGACAGCACCCAGGCAGGGGGACATTCAGTAGGACCCCAGTGGTCCCTGGGCAGAGGGACAGCCTGTGGTGGCAGCAGGTACCAGACCTCTCAGTGCCCGCCGGGGGCATTACCTGTGAGTACGGGGAGAGGGTCCCCAGGGACTGGAGGCGGCAGGAGGCAAAGGGGGGAAGAGAGAGAGAGAGACAGCACACAGTTAAGGGGAGCAGTGACAGACTGAGGTCCCACAGCAGCTTGAGTGCCCACGTTACAGCCCCATCACAGCTGGCAGGCTGCTGGCACAGCTGGAGTGCAGCCATGGCAGGAGGAGCTGGTGAGAGGATGGCACCTCCCAAACCCACAGCCTGCACCCCTTCTTGGAGACTTCGGTGGAGCCCCTCAATGCACGTGGCTGCAAGGGGGGGAAGGCTTCCTGCACTGTCACGGGGTGCACTGCAGGATGGCAGGCTTGTGAGAAGCCTGGAGACTGGAGACGTAAGAGATGCTGCAGCTGGCCATTACAAAGTCCTCTTCTAGGTCTACCTCAGGGTGAGAGGATGGCACCTCCCAAACCCACAGCCTGCACCCCTTCTTGGAGACTTCGGTGGAGCCCCTCAATGCACGTGGCTGCAAGGGGGGGAAGGCTTCCTGCACTGTCACGGGGTGCACTGCAGGATGGCAGGCTTGTGAGAAGCCTGGAGACTGGAGACGTAAGAGATGCTGCTGCTGGCCATTACAAAGTCCTCTTCTAGGTCTACCTCAGATTCCCTCAACTCCGTGTGAGCTGCTCAGATGCTCTTCTTCCACAGACTTACTGAAATCATCCAGCAGCCCCAGCCTGCCTGGGGGAGCAGGGCAGGGCAGTCCCACGCCACGTGCTGCTTGGGCAGTATCTCATCACACGCTCGCAAAAATGCACTGACTGAGCCCCCTTCCACTTCCACCCAACCGGGACAGCCCTGCTGTGCTCCAGAGACACCATGCCAGGGCTGTTCCCCCACTTCTGCATGAGCTGCTCAGACACTCTTCTTCCACAGACTTACTGAAATCATCCAGCAGCCCCAGCCTGCCTGGGGGAGCAGGGCAGGGCAGTCCCACGCCACGTGCTGCTTGGGCAGTATCTCATCACACACTCGCAAAAATGCACTGACTGTGCCCCCTTCCACTTCCACCCAACCGGGACAGCCCTGCTGTGCTCCAGAGACACCATGCCAGGGCTGGGCGGCCTGGGCCAGCCTTATTCCCCAACTCCAGCTAAGGGGGAGCAGGCATCTTGCGTGTAGGACGATGGCCTGCCAGGGGCCAGGCTCTGGGCTGAGCCACCGGGCTGGTCCTGCCAGCCATCTGTGCCTCCAGCCTGCGGGGATGCAGGCGTGCTGCCTGCCCTCCTCCTCTCCCGCTGCGGGCTGCGCTGGGTGAGCTCCCTGCCATCCCTCCCTCCCAAGGGTGATGTCTCCTCCCACGCAGCGCCGTCTGTCCCCGCACCTCGGGCGTGCGGCACAGCGTGGGCAGTGCACAGCCATCAGCTAAGGTCACTGCTTTCCTTCTTGCTCTGCAGCAGCAGCAGCATCACCATCACGGGTTCCCTTCCAGCTCTCTTCCCAGCGACAGAGAGCCTCCAGGAGAGGTCCTACCCCAACTCCTGCCTCCCTGCAGTATTCCAACTGGAGTGAGCATATATCCACGTGCAGTTCCCCACACTTCCCCAGATCAGCCCCCGGCTCCCTGGGCAGCCCGGCACTAGGCGTATCGAGACTCAGTACCTCCCCATAGCTATATCTCTCCAGCGTCTCATCCGATGTATATCTGTGATAGGGCTCGTAGGAAATGAGGTCAGGACGCTGCACTTCATAGATGGCTTTAATCTTGGGAAGAGCTGCCAGGTCTTTGTAATTAAGGATCTCATTATCCACTTTAGCCTAGGGAGAGGGAGAGACAGAGACAGAGAGAGGGAAAGGAAGAGGAGGAGTGAAGGAAGGGGAGGCTGGAGCACACAGTGCGGAGCTGGCACAGGGCAGACAGAGCCCACCAGCACACCAGCAGCAGAAGAGGTAAGAGGAGATGCCCAAGAGGGAGCAGCAGGAAGGGGCAGAGGAGCTGGGAGGGTGGGACTGTGCCCTCCAAGCGCTCCTGGTCTGTGCCAACAGCACTGCTGGCATGGCATGCTGCTGGGACGAGGGGTCATGGCTTGTCTGTGCCGTCCCCAAATGCTGGGCTCGTCCCTGGGGGACACCTCGTGCTGTCACTCCCTTCCCTGGGGCTGGCACATCTGTCCTGCCCCATGTGGATGAAGGGCAGAGCTGTACTTACGCAGATGACACGGTTTGGGGAGCCGATGCTGGAACCAGGGGGTGAGATGGAGGTTTCTGATGTCCTTCTGTGCTGTGGAGGCAGGAAAGCAGAAGACAGGTGAGAGCATGGCAGGGAGGGAGCCCTGAGCAGGCACAACGCAAGCAAACTGTTGGTTTTGGGGCTGGATTTCACTCAAGGTCGGGTTCTTCCCCTTGCCCTTTCATCCCCTTGCTGCCAGTGCCCATGGCCGTTGCAGGCTGCCCTGCCATCCAGTTTTGTGTCCTGGCCTCTTCTGGGGCCAGATCCAGAGTCGGGTGAGTGGCTTGGCAAGACCCAGTGGGCAGTGGCCACCCGGGCACAGGGAAAGAGCAACATCTCAAGGGGACTGCTGTGCCCCCTCCCTGGCCACAGCATGGGCTGCTGCCAGCCAGGAAGCAGGTCCCCACTAACAGCCTCCTCCTTGGCCACCCACCATCCTCTGGGCAGCAGGGGCAGAGCTTGTGCCAGCCTCAGGAAGCCACCCTGGGCTTCGACATGGCCACAACAGTTCACCTCCAGCAGAGAACTTGGGAACAGCATCATGTGGGATGTGCCACCACTCAGAGATGCCCCTCACCCTGCTGCCTACCTTTAGCTTCTTCTCTGCTCTGGCTGCCTGCTTGCAGATGGGGTGCCACACTTCAGAGCCTGCAACACAGCAAAGGGAAAGTGTTTCAGCTCCACGCACAGCTCACCCCTGCTGCCAGGGATGGTCCAGATCCTCCTGCCCCAGGGGAGCCCCATCCTGTCCCTGCCACCCCCACCACCAACCTGCAGCCCACAATCTGGTCCCCAGGGAGGACACGTCTCCAGCAGCAGCTCCATTGAGCAACCAGTGTTATAAGGGTACAACCCCTGTGTGCTGGGGGGCAGCTCCTGGGGGAGGGGGGGGCAAAGGGGCAGAAGGTAGGAACCGGATTCTCTCCATGGGGAGCAGAGCAGGAGGGAGGCGGTGAGCCCCCAGGATACATAAAGGGGGTCACCTGCTGGGTCCCACTGGCTTTCCTGGGCGCCTTTTCCCCTGGAGCACAGCCACAGGCAGGTGCCCACTGGGAAGGCAGGGCAGCGGGGATGAAACAGCTCCCAAGCCCCGAGATGCAGTGGCTAACACTACTGAACTGTGACAGCAAACCCGGGTGTGCTTTTGGCACAGCCCATCTGGGGCTCAGCCAGGCAGCTCCTGCTGGTTGAACACGGGCCTGGGGGAGGGGGGGGACAAAGGGGCAGGAGGTAGGAACCGGATTCTCTCCATGGGGAGCAGAGCAGGAGGGAGGCGGTGAGCCCCCAGGATACATAAAGGGGGTCACCTGCTGGGTGATGCAGTGGCTAACACTACTGAACTGTGACAGCAAACCCGGGTGCGCTTTTGGCACAGCCCATCTGGGGCTCAGCCAGGCAGCTCCTGCTGGTTGAACACGGGGTAACACCGAGCCCAGGGCACCCACAGCCCCTCACCCCCCCCTCGGGGCTGGAACCAGCGAAGGCACTGAGTTTCTCCCAGGTATGTCCTGGGATGGACACTGAGCACATCCATCTTGCTGCCCATGACACGTCTTTGCTGGGACCCTGGCTCTCTCAGTGCACAATTCCCCCTTTGCCACTCATGGGACCATTAGTGGGTCAAGGTGACAGGCAAGCACAGGTTACTGAGAGAAAACAAACCCTCCTTCTGTGCTGGAAATAGTCCCTAAGGCAGCTCCAGGCAGGGATGAACTCCATGCCAAAACCAAACCCAAACCATCCGGCTGTGCCAGGTGAAAGCCTTACCCCTCCAGTGGGGCTCGCAGAGTAAACGGGATGAGGGGAGCTGGGGGCAGTGGGAAAGGGGTCCTGGAGCATCTCCCCTTGGCATGGGGAGAGCAGGGAGCAGGTCACCCTGCACCCATCCCAACCTCTACTCGCTGGGCACGGGCCAGGGGCACATCCAGGCTTGCCTGGCATCCGTCCTCAGCTGTGCAGGGAGAGAAAATCTAAAGATGAGAAACAAAGTCTCCTCCAACTCAGCCACAAAGAAGGGTTTATGGAGATAAATGATTGCCGCTTGGTCCAGGAAGAGCGCAGGGGCTGGGGAGCAGCAGAGAGGGGTCTCTGGCATTGCTGGTGGGCTCTGGGTCTCTGCTGCACAGAGACACCCTTTTGGCACCGATCGCCGTGAGGACCCAAACCCCAGGTGGCCCCACAGCCAGCACACCTCTGCACAGCCATGTTCTTGCTGGAGCGGGTTCCCTACCTGTGAGGTACATCTCCTCTCCTTCTGTGAACATCTGGTGGCAGCGGACACATCTGGCACAGGTGGGGTGGTAGTGCTTCCCTCCAGCCTGCAAGGGTGAGCAGAGAAGAGTGGTCCCTAAGCAAGGCAGGACATGGTGACCTGCTCACGTCCCTGAGGGCAAGTGGCCCCGGCATCACTTGCTGCTGCAGATGATGACAGAGTGAATGGGGAAAAACTGCCCAGGGTGGCCTCATTAGACCGTCCCAACACATGGAGAATCCAGAGACCACTGCATCACTAATGCTTCTGACCTGCTGGAGTACAACTAGGAACCTTCTGCTTTCCTTCAACTGTCCAACATATAGGAAAGCAGAGCCAGGAGGTCCCAAACCCTCAGGGAAGGTACCCCTCTAAATGTCACACCTTATAAATTCTCCTTAAAGTCTGGAAATAAGCAAGACCCTCTGCAGTAACGCTCAGCCGAGCAGCCATGCTTTGCACCAGCTCCTTCCCTCTACAGAGCTTTGAAGAGAAACAGCAAATTTGGCCCAGGACATTGCAGCAGGGAAGCAGTAAAGGGAGAAGAAGGGTTCTGAAAATAAACCTCATAAAGCACAAGCTTCCTCTTGCTGTCAGACCCTCCCTGGCTACCACTGCCAGCCCTTCTCCCTCTCCCTCGAGAAACTTTTCCCCTTCTGTGAAGCCATGCCCAAACATCAGCACTAGTGACATGCGACTCCCCAGCTGAGCAGGAGCCGGGCTGCTCCCTTTGCTCTTTGACAGGGATAATAGCTTTAATTGGTAGCTTGTTTCCACTCAAAGTGTCTGCAAGCATTTCAATTATAGGCTCATTTTCTGAGCTGGGAATCGGGAGGCAGGAGCTGGCTCAGGGCAGGGGGAATCTGGGCTGCACTGTTGGAGCTCAACCCCAAAGGACGTTTTACTCCCATAATAACCTAAGAGGAGAGGAAGGATAATTTAAGGCAGCAGAAGGAAGAGGAGGCTCTGGCTGACAAAAGGGAGGGTTATGACAGAGGGGGCTGGAGCCGGTTTGAAACAGGGAGGATCAACAGGAAGATCTGCTGCGAGGATAACTGAGAATCTGCCAGCTGATTGCCCATAAAAATCAACGTGGAACTCCACGTCCTCAGAGTGCAGACACCAGCCAGTGGCTTTTTCCTTCCAGTTTATGCCAAAAACGAATGGAAGGTTTTAGGGCAGGCAGGGAAGATGAGTGGGAGAGTTTGGAGCCTTCTTCCTTTCATTGCGGTGCACCTCAACCCAGGGAAGGGACATGGTCCTCCACCCCAGGCACCTCCCTGTGCCAGCTTACAGCAGCACAACCTACTCCTGGGCTGGCCCGAGTGAGCCCACAACCCAAATACCCTCAGTTCATACCCAAAAGCTTGATGACAGGACAGGAAAGTCACTGGTGGGAGAGCCGCAAAGCCAGACACACAGAGGAGCAGCAAGGAAAGCCCCAGTGCCCATCACAGCACTGTGCCAGCATCCCTCTGCAGCAGGCACCCATGGCAGGCTCACTGAGCTGCACCAATTGGAGGAGACAGCCATAAATACAGGGAGAAGAGATCAAAAATAACCCAGCGAAAGCCCAGCTCCTAAACACTTCAGGCCAGTGTGTGTGCAGTTCCCATCGCTGGTACTTCCAGCTGTCTGGAGACAAGATTACACAGGGGACATGGGACCCCAATGACTGATGTGAAACTTTCCCCAGTCCCTCTCTGAATCTGGGATGGGTTTGGTGCTTCTGGATCCCCTTAGTACTCCCAAAAACTGGCTGTGCGGACAGTAAGGAAAAAAAAAAAATATATATATATACATCTTTTCCTCTCCTATCTAGACTATATGGGCTGTGGGACAGGTGAGACTGTGCTAAAAGGGGATGCTGTGCAGAGCAGGGTGTGGATGTGGAGGGAGGCTGCTCCCCCAGTGGTATGTACCAGCCCAGTCCCACCTTTTCCAAAATCTACCCAACATCTCAAAACCCACCACTCCTGCAGGAGCAACTTTCTGAAACAAGCACAAACCTTGGTCTTTTTATATTCGTTAATGTTACAGCTCGTAAAAGGCTGGTAGAGCCTGTGAGGGAAGAGACCTGCTTGTTATCACTTGTGGTCCCTTAAAGACTCATTAATCATCCAAGCCTGGCCGCGCTTGCAGCGATTGGGAAAGCCCAGAGGCTGCCGGGATACATGAGAATGCTCCTTAAGATCTAACATTATTTAAAGGTGCCCTTTCCATTTTGCACTCTGCTGAAGAAGACAGTCAGAGCCTCTGGTTTTACAGGAGATGGTGCAATACCACGAGCAGGCACGTGCCCAGCAAGGGTGGGCTCAGCCCCTGCTGTGGGGAGACAAGGAGTGCCCACAGCACACATAGGCTCTGTGGTTATCACCCAGCACAGTCCCCCGGCACCCAAACCCCATGTTCCTCTTGGGCCCCTGATGGCACCTGCAAGGAGGTGGCACCTTGGTTCTGCCCGCAGGGACCCCTGGGCGCTGAGGTGCATTAATTCCAGTTCACTGGAGTCCCAGGGCTCGCTGGCCTGGGTGCAGTTGTAATAGGCAAGGTGCTAAAGCAAGATGATGGCTGTTTGGAACATCTCGTGGGCTTCACCCAGCCTCTTCCCACAGCCCACCAGAGCCACTCCAGCCAGAGAGAGCCAACGCTGGGAGCAGAGCCTGGGATGGAAGGCACAGGGAAGAGGTGAAGGACAAAGCCAGAGGGAACATAGAGCTAACACTGGGAGAACAGCCTGGGGAGCTAGAGGCTGCCTCCTCGCCACTGCTCTGAGGCTGTCTCCAGCTTGCAGGTGGGCTACCACCACCCGCACCCTGTCGTGCCCTGCAGAGCTGCTCTGTCCGTCCCATCAGACATCCATCAGAGGAACATCCTACGCTCATTCTGACTCCATTGTGGTTGCGCCAAGTGAGGAAAACCCCGAGGGTGGTGCAGTGAGGAGGCAGCAGTGCCCCAGGGTGCCATCCAGGCTGGCAGCACGGCCTCTGAGCTCAGGGCAGGGGTCCCAGGTCCCCTCTGGCTCCTCTTATATGCTGAATATCCCACACTATGCAACCTCCAGCCTGCTTGCCCCACTGGGGTGGCTGAGGATGCTCTACACTGGCACTGGGGTATCAGGGACCGGACTGCCCAGGGGAGCAGCCATGGGGATTTGACCTCAGGGGACCCTCTGGCTTCACCCTGCTCTGCTCAGATGTTTATCAAGTGGCCCCATGATGGGCAGCCAGCCCACGGCAGCCACTGCAACGCTGAGCTCATGCTCAGAGCATCCAGTGCCACAACTGCTGCCAAAGCCTGGAGTCAGCAGAAAGCCTTCCCAAGCTGAGGCAGCTCCCTGAAGAGGGGAAAGATGCTGGAGGACTCCTGGCACCCATCTCCAGCTTTGGGAGAGGTGCCCTGGCCAGGCGAGGTGCTTTCAGGCCAGCCCAGCTGGCAGGATCAGAAGAGGTGACCACTTCTTGGTAGTCTGTGAGTGAAACAGGCTGGAGATGTCCTGGAACAGCTCTGAGCAGGCTGGAGACCTGCACAGCCACCGCCACTCCAGGCCCAGCACCTGTGGTCTGGCTCTCTGTGGAGCCACAGTACCTCTGATTTTGGGATACAGCTTCCGATTGCTGCTGCCTGGAGATGTGTGGGTGCCAATGCCACTCCCATCCTGCGTTCCCACAAAGGGAAGGTCTCAGGAGTGACAGAGCACACTTTCTGCATTGCTGTGTCTCTACGCCACCACAGCCCAGCCCCACAGCATCACCAAGCATCACTGATCAAAAAATGACAAAAGGTTTCATTCTGACATCTTGCTCTCTGCCTCCTGAGCCTTTATTTTGCCCTCAGACCAGATTTTCTGGCTTTTAATTTTCCCCTGCAAATGCTGGGGTAGAAACAGAAAGCATGGCAGGACACCTCACCTCCAGGAGCAGGGACCACAGGAAGGACCTGACTGCCTGGCTGACAGAAGGACCAGCCCCGATGGACCTTTCTGTTCCTCCCCAGCAGCAAACCCTGCTCCCTCCATCTCTCCCACCTCTGCAGCTCCACCATCACCTAAAACATCCTCCACGGCCACCTGCATCCATGCCTTGCTGTGGGATCCCTGCATCCCTCAGAGGCTCTGAGCTCCCGCTGACCAACAAGGTGATGAGCAAAGCCCTCTCTGGATTTGGCCAGGGTAGGGGACCCCCTGCTCAGGGGTGTGCTGCCTGTGGGCAGGGTGCTGCAGCCCCTCGTCTGGGCTCCTCCGCAGCGGGGAGCCGTGCTGGATGCGTTTCCAAGGCAACAGGCAGGCTGCCTGCACAGGGATGCGCTCAGAAGGTGGGCTGGGGTGAGCGTGGTGGGGACACTCCTGAGCCAGGCATGAGAGGAGCTGGTTAAGGATAGTGTCCCCACACCTTAGGCTCCAGACACGTCCCTTCACACACAGGGCACCGCGTGCTCTGGCTGCTTCTGGAGCTCCAGCACCCAAGCCACCTCTCCAAAGGTCTGCAGCACGGTGGTGCTCCTTCCCCCACTCCCACCCTCCAGAGAAGGTGGTCAGACTGTGTCCACACACCCACCCCAGGAAGAGCCATGGCCCCAAGAGACCGAGGGTGCAGGATGATGAAACTCCCTCGCCTCCCCAAGGCATGCACCTCAGGGCGGGACACACAGTCCCTATTACAGACCGGGACCGGGTGGCCACGTCCCTGGGACTCACCTCCAGGACCCTGCCGCTGATGTACCGGTCGCAGGTCTCACACTTGATGCCGAACTGGGCATGGTAGTCGGACTCGCAGTACGGGATGCCATCCCTTCAGGAGAGGGAGGAGAGCGGGGTAAGCGGTGAGTGAGCTGGACTGGGCACCCCCCTCGCTGCAGCCCCAGCCCCGGGGGGCATGGCATGGCCCGGCCGAGCCTGCCACCAGCGCAGTGGCACTCACTTGCTGATGTACTCGCCAGTGAGGATGATCCCGCACGTTTGGCACTTGAAGCAGCTGACGTGCCACTGCTTCTCCAGGGCCAGGAGGGACTGGCCTTGCTTGATCTCCTCCTTGCAGCCTGCGCAGTCTGGGGGGACAGAAGGAGCAGGGGGGTAGTGTGGGACCACTACAGCTCTCCAGCTGGGGGCTTGACAGCATGGCAGGAACACCCACATCTGCTGGCCTACACAGAGGTGCCCTGGTGGTTTAACCCATGCACCCCTCACACCCAGAGGAAAGCCCTGCCCCAAGGGACCCCCTTTTCTTGAGGATGCTGCTGTTATAAACACCCTGCTCAGGAGACTGCTCCAGGGGCAGCCTCTTGGGGATCATTTCTTCATGGGGAATCATCTCTTTACAGAATATGCCACCTCTGCTTCTTCCCAGCAAAGGAGCCAGGGGGACGGTCTCCTGCTGGAGCTGGGACCTCTGAGGTGCTGCTGGCACCCAGCCACCCCAGCTGTGGCACAGAGCCGGGTGTCCCTGCTGGGCAGGGAGCTTGAGCCCTGGCAGGTCCCCGGGGGCTCCCCTCCGGGCCGGGAGCGGTGGGAAGTGTCCGGCCAGCGCAGCAGAGGAAGGGCTGTGCTCTCCGGCAGCCGCGTCCGGCCCCGCTGCGGTATTTACGAGACTCCCTTCCTTCCCTGCTTCCCCTGGCTGCCGTCAAGGCTGGGAGCAGGAAGCACATGGGCCTCGGACCCCTGACCTTGACTCCTCCTTGTCCTCTTCTCCCCCTGGCCAGCAGGTTTGCCCGGATGGGGTTTCTCCTTAACCCCCTTCCTGCCGCAGGACCAGGGAGGTGCAGCAGCACGGCAGAGGCAGCCCCAGCAGGCTTTTCCACCCAGCTCATCCCCAGACAGCTCTGTACCACATCCCTGATGGCTGGACAAAGCTTGAGGGTGGAGGGCTTTTGACTTCTGGCAAAAAGCAGGCTGGCCAGCTGGGCTGAGCCGGGATCCAGTCCCTCTCTCACACGGGTCCTGCTGGTTTTGGAGATGCTCGCAGGGCTGAGGCTGCAAGGAGAGGCTCAGAATCCTTATTCTAGGGATGTCCTCCCTGCAGAGTGCACCAGCGTGGGCTGCAGCTGGCACACCTCCCCTGCCACCCCTTCTGGGTGGCGCTGCCAGGGCCACTTGGGCCACAAGGGGCACACAGAGGCAGCGGGCCACATCTGCAGCTGCCTATGAATAAGGCATGGTGCCCTCAGCTGACCCCATGCTGCAGGCTGAGGATGAGAGCCAGGGGAAGGGGATGGGAAGGGAGAAGAAAGCAGGAGAGAGGCAGAGCGTATGACTGCCCTTCCCCTGCCCCCTGCTCTGGGAGACAGCGTGGTGCTGCCTGCTGGCCACAGCTCTGGGCAGCTCGAGGTGCCCGTGGAGGAAGATGAGAGAAGCCCCGGCCCCTGGCTGAGGCTCATTCAACCCCCACCACATCCCCTAACTCCATTGAGGCCATAGTGAGAACCGGGGGGAGGCAGCTTGGGGGTGCTCCCAGGGACCCATTAGCACTGACTGATAACTCAATCCAAGCAGCCACCATCAGTGCCACCATAGTGACCAGGGGACAAGGACACCATGGTCCTGGGTCCAGCCCTGGTAGCAGGACTTGGCTCCAGGCACTGATGCTCCAGGTCTTGCTGAGCACTCGGGGGTGAGCGTTAAGAAGCTTTTTCAGTGCCTGTAGAGGCGGTGAGTAACACCAGCGTTGGGAAAGCTGGGCAAGCATTCCTGGGACTGGCGCTTGGATGGAGACCTTGGTGCAGCTGGACACAAAGCAACATTTGGGAACCGCCTCAGAGCAAAACCAGCTCCAAAACCTCCCCACTGCCCCAGACAGTGCCCGCCAGGGTGGCGGCACCCGCCCAGGTCACAAACAGGCCAAGGGAGTTTCCGAAACCAGCAGTGACCTGCAATCCTGGGTGGAGCTGCAGGACTACCCTGTTCCTCCTCCGAAACCTCCGCAAACGCCCATGGCTCCATGCAGCGCTGCACACTGTCCCCAAAGCCCGTTCCATCACCCCCCCTCCACACACACACACACGTATGTGGTCCCTCTCCTCATACCCTTCACGTAACACCAGAGCAGTCAACTTACGGCTGGGCCCATGGATCTTGATGGGTTTGGTGCTGATGAGAGAGTGGGAGCAGTTTTGGCAAACGCAGTCCTTCCCGCTGAAGGTGACCTTGTCTCCGATGGGGAATGGCTTCCTGTGGCCAAGGAGAGGTGGAGAGGCATGAGCCTCTTGCTCCCCTCCATGCAGTGCTTGGGGCTCCTTGAGCTCCTTCCCCAGGGGCCAGCAGGACCCATGGTGCTGGGGAGCAGGGGGCTCCAGGCAAGGGCTACAAGGGGAGGCAGAGAATGTGGATGTGTGCTGGGGCAGGAGGACCAAGGCAGGCATTGAGGCAGGTCTCCAGGCATCAAAGGGAAGGGTTGGAGCCATTTCATTGCCTCCCAAGGGTTTCCACTAAGGAAACGCAGAGGAGGTGTCTGCTGCGGTGCTGAGCGGGGAACGAGGGGTTGTGGGCTGATGAACAGCCTTTTTCCTGGTGCACAACCAAGGGTGCACAGGGGGGCCATGCACCCTTGATGATGGCTTCAGCTCACCTGCAGGTGCTGCAGACAAAGCACTTGGGGTGGTAGGTCCTCCCCAGGGCAGAGATGACCTCTCCGGTGATGAAGTCCCCGCAGCTGTCACAGCGGGTCCCGTAGAGCTGCTGGTAGTCGTGGGTGCAGATGTACTCCTGGTTCTTAAAGAAGAAGCCCGACTGGGCCAGGTCGCAGCCACACACTGTTGGGGGAGGACACGCATGCATCAAAGGGGCAGCGGGAAGGTCCAGCCCCAGGACCATCTGGGATCTCCCAACCCACCTCTGCTGCCTCTCCAGCAGTGGTCCTGGGGCATCCCTGAAGACCCAGCTTTCTGCAGGTATCTGGGAGGGTTTCCCTTCTCACCGGACAGGCTGGGGCCTTCCCCCAGCACCACAAGATGTCAGTGTTGGGCTGTAGCAGGGTGCAGGATGGGGCTGCCCGGACGCCAGGGCTGGGTGCTCCTGGAGAAAACCCCAGCCCTAGGAAGGGAGCCCCTGCAGCCCCACTCACCGTGCACAAACCATGCCCAGGAGGGTCCCCAGCATCCCCTCCTGGACCCACGGCACCTGGATGGGGCTCAGCCCCTCTATTAGACACTCCCATGGTGTCAGGAAGCTGAGAACAAGACTGCGAAGAGTTGGGCACGCCCTATGGACAGTTGGGGAGAGGTCTTCTCCACGCCATGTGGTGTGGCCTTCTCTATGATGAGCCATCTCCACTCCCTGGCCTGGATATGAGGCCATGCCCTAACGGGAACAAGTCTTGGGACACCCTGGGTTTGGTGTTCTCACTGCTTGTTTTTCCATAGGTGTCCAGCCCAACATCACTTCCTTCCCTCCTGTGGGAACCGTGGGTGGTGCACAGCCCATCAGAGTAATTCAAGGAGACGTAGCAAGCCCTGGCCCTTAGTGTCATTTCCCTCCTACGTCTTCTCCATGCACAGAGAGACCTTAAGAACATCAGACCCTGCAAAGGCACCTCAGGAGCAGCACAGGGACCAGGTTCTGGGGCCTCTGCACGATGCCCATCACCTGTTCTGCAAGGTGATGGGGTGGAGGGGGGAACTACAGAGCATCTGCTGGTACAGTCCCTCTTGGTTTCTGCTTTACCCTTCACCCCCAAGCACCCCCCTGGACTGTCCTCACACACCTCACCTCCACCCATGGGCCAGCCCATGCAGTGGCCACCATCCCAGGGTACAGCTGGCCCTGCTGGCTGCAGGGCCCACAGATGCAGAGATGCAGCTCCTCTCTCACAGAGCATCCCCCAGATGCTGCTTCCTGGAGGTGGGGGCAGACAGCTAGGGGTACAGGGCCAGCACCCCCTGCTCTCCAAAACAGCCTGCTAGCCTTTCCTCATCAGTGACAAGGGACAGGCCACCAGATCTGGCACGGTATCAGGAAGGAGAAGCAAGAAAAACCGTGGCAGCTCTGGGTCCTGTTTGCCGTGGGACCCAGAGCACATCCCCAGTCGTTCAAGACTCCCGGGGACATCGTGGGGACAAGTTGCAGGGCTGGCATGGGAGCTGGCAGCAGCTAGTCTGAGGTAGCAGGGGGTAAGAGCTGTGAGGGAAGGTGAGACAGGAGGATTTCCTCTCATTATTTATTCCCTTTCACTTGGAAATCAGGCAGCGAGCACTGCCAAGATCTCCCTGCCGGCTCCTGGCCCCTTTGAAGCCGGTGACTGTCTGAGCTCTTTGTCTGGATGTGCACTCCGGCTCCATCCCACATGCTGAGCTGGGAAGGGGCTTGGCACAGTGCCCCGAACGTGTAGGTCAGCCCTGAGGGCAACCTGGGGCACACACCCCCTCCCAGAGATGTGGGGCTGCCCACACCATGGGGGACAGGGCTGCAGCAGGGATGGTGACAGTCCCTGCCAGAGGAGCAGCAGAGCATGGCCAAGGGGACAGGGATTTATGTCCTGCTCAGCACAGGGTGCTGGGAGCTTGGAAGACCAGAGGCCTTTAAAAAACCCTGGTAATGGGATGCTTTACAACCTACAGAACCAGCCACTAGCCTGGTTGAGAGAGGCTGCTTTAATGAACGTGCTAAGGAGCCCTTCAACATCAGCTCTGGGCCGTTAGCTTTTACAGCTCCGCAGCTCTCCTGCTCAGGGAGGATCTGAGCACCCCCTCTCCTCTATTTCTGCCAGCCCCCACGGCCACCGAGCCCCAGCTGCAGCACGTGTCATCCCATGGCACCTCGGTCACATCCCATGTGCGGGTGGCAGTGGTCAGCCACCCATCCTCATCCCTGTCAGGAGCCGCTCTGAGCATCTCCCTCACATCACTACCTCTCAGCCAGGCTGGTGACACCTCCTCCTCCTCCTCCTCCTGATTTGGGGGCAGGCAGGTGGCTGATGTGGCCACCCCTGATCAGGGGTGGGTGGTGGGTAGGTTGATGGTTGAACTAGATGATCTTTAAGGTCCCTTCCAACCTAGATGATTCTATGATTCTATGTTTGGGACTGGATCAGCATGGGCTGGTTGGTATTCAGGCCACTCGAGGACACTGATGGTCTTGGCCACCCCTGTTCAGAGCCCTGGCATCACGCAGGGACATTCCCTGCACTGTGCCAGCCCCATGCCGTGACCTCCCTGCCTGCACCGTGCCACATCCACCCCTGGGCATGTGACCACATCTCAGTGGGCTAAGCAGGTCTGTCCCCAGCCTTTTGCTTTCCAAACTGCACCCAGGGCTGTGGGGCCACCTGGCCACCCGCTCTCTGGGTGGCACCATCCTACCTTGGCAGGTGAAGCAGCGGATGTGGAAGTGATTGCTCTGGACACGCACCACCTCTCCCTTGCAGGTGTCCCCGCAGCGGTAGCACTGGATGACGGTGGAGCTGCTCCCAGGGGTGTAGGGGTTCTGCTGATAGGGAACTGCTGGCAGAAAGGAGGGAGAGAAAAAGGAGAGAGGGGAAGGGTCTGTTAGCATTTGGGACACAACCGGGCATCATGGCACTGGCCCCAACTGGGCAGCCACAGAAGAGCCCTCTGGTGACTGCAACACAGAAGCTGGACATCAGGCCACCACCAAGGGTGAAGGACAGCCAAGGTCATGCTGGTGCCCAGTGACTCTGAGCTGGGTGAACATCCCTGTCTGGATTTGGGATCCCCTTGTCCCCACAAAAGAGCTGCTCACAGGTCTGCTGTCCTAAAGGCTGTGCAGTCCAAGAGCCTGGACACTGCTCCCTGCCTCTGCATGGACAACCAGGCCACCTGCACCGTCGCCCCGAAGCCACGCAGAGCTCCTTGGATGCTTTCCTATCTCCTAGGCAGGTGGAGAAGGACAAGGCAGGGACCAGCTGCCCAGCAGCTCTGCTCTGCTCAGCCCTCAGGCAGCCCTGGCTCGCTGCTGACCTGCTCAGAAACACGCCAGCGAGCGCTGCCTTGGCAGCAGCATGGGAAGGAACTGTTGTTCTCTGGAGCTTCCACTTGTTTGGTTAGGAACTGGACGGAGAAGTCATTTTTCAAGGAGCTTTCAAACATCACAGCAATTGAGCGTTTGGCCCTGGTGGGACTCTCACCTCCTCGGCGAGGAGCAGCATCCCAGTCCCGCTGCTCCTTCCGGAGCGGCACCGCGGCACGTGCAGGCTCTGTGCTGAGCCGGGGGCCACCGGGGAGGGCAACGTGGCTGCCCCAGAGCTATGGGCAAGAGCAGACCTTCTCCTGCTGCAGACAGTCCTGGGACTCATCTCCTCTCCTCACCCCCTCCAGCAGCCCTGCAGGCCACCATGAAGGGCTGATGCTCTGCAGCCTCCACCCCACGCTCCAGGGAGGAACCGTATGGAGCTGGGGGTCTTTCTGCTGTCTCAGCACAAACCTCAAACACACACAGAAAACATTTTAAAAGCATCTCCTGCTTTCCCTGCCCCACCTGCAGGTGTGTGGGCTGCTCGCAGGAGCTCCAGGCTGGCTGACACCAGGCTAACAGTGGCTGCAGGCAGGGGACAAACAGCAAAGGGCTTGTTTGCTGTAAGATTTCGGAGAGGGAGTTGTAATTTGGGCAACTTGAGCAGTGAAGGGCAGGATTTCAATGGACCAGAGACTTTCTGACCCAGTGCTGAACTGCATTCCCAGGAACAAGAGAAGCAGCTGATTGTAACCTGGTACATGAACTCCCTCCGGAGCAGGGACAGGACAGAGGAGATCACTCATCAGAGAGGCTCCTCGTTCACCGTGGGGCAGATCATGTGGCAGGGAACAGAAACAGCCCATTATTGGCTTCAGAAGCAAAGAAAGAAAAGTCAAAATGACATTGAGGCTGTCTCACAGTAAAATCCCATCCCGTACGCCAAGTGCCCGGAGACATGCTCTGTGGACATGCAGCACTGCTCACCACTGGGAAAATGGGCTGGCCCTCCCTGACCACTGCCCCATCCCCAGGGGCTATGGAGCTGCTGGGGACCAGCTGCCTTGCCCAGTCCAACCTGAAGGCTGCAAGGAAAGCTGAGGTGCTTTTCTACAAGCAAAACCCAACAAAGCTCAGGCTCCAGCCTTGATGTGAACTCCCAAGAGTTGCTGGGACTTCCCTCCTGATCACACTCTTGCAGGCCAAGAGCTCTCAGATACCACCAGAGGTACCCGAGGTACTAAAGGGTATTGCAGTGCCAGGAGAGGACCTATGAAACAGCAGTCAGGCCTGAAGCTCACCAGCCTAGTCTACATCTAACCCACTCTGAGGTCCCAAACAGGATGAAGGACACCAGTAAAGGGAGCAGGGTACCCCCACCCACGCTTTTGCAGGGGCGGCACAAGCCCTGGGAAGAGGAGTCCAGGACCTCCTTCAGCAGCATCTGGTGCTGCTGGTGGGCGCCCACTGATTCTGCAGCAGCCTGGGGGGACCCAGGCCTGACCCCCAACAGGATCTCCCGTGGCTGGAGTAAACGGGAGATCTCTTCCATAGGGGTCTCCAGCAGAGCAAGAGTTACAGCGCTGAAACTTCCTCCCACGCACCCCATGCTCGCACCCGAGCCGAGAACGAAGCAGAAGCCAAGCCCTGGGACACAGCCACGGCAATCCACCAAGCTCGGAGAGAAAAGCAGGAGGGAGGTGGGGTGAAAGGCTGGGAATTAATCAACACTTAAACAAACATTAGTAACAAAAAAAAGGAGAAAGGAAAAAAAAAATAAAAATCGATGTCAGAAAATGCAGGCATCACTTATTCCCAGCTTCTGGTCTCTAGGGGAAACTTCTTGGTGTCCATAGCAACAGATCGCCAAGGCCCTGCACTGGCAGGTCTGACGGGAGGGAAGGCAGAGGAAAAGGAGTCGAGGGTGGAATAAATGCTTCCAGCTCGGTTACACCGCTGGCAGAGATGAAACCCACACGGTCACTCCTGTTTGTACCCACGGAGACGGGTCAGGACCCGGCTTAGGGCACCATCGCCCTCCCGCCCCCCGGCTTTGTTCAGCCCTAAGCCGAAAGCTCCCCCATTTGTGATTAACCTCCGGCCCGTGCTGGAATTTTGCTCTGGGAACATTAATGCATTGTTTTGCCGGGGCTCTGCTTGTTTTTGAGCAGGCAGCTGCCCGCCTCGTGGCCTCGCGCAGGAAGTATTACACATCACAACACCCCTGAGCAGAGGGACAGCTGAGCAGGGCAAAGCTCATTACACCAAAATAATCCAGTAATAATGTAAGTAGCATTAGTGGCCTCGCAGGCTGAGATACAGCAGTCGGGGTGAGGGGGTGGGAGCTGCCCAAGGAATGCCTTAATCTCACCCCGGTTTGTGCCCGCTTTTGCTGGTAGAGCGGGAAATTAAGCTGGCTTCGCTCAGCAATTAATGCATTTGTGCTCCACAGCCAGCACTAAAGGCTGCCCAGGGCCAGATTCCTCCGGGGCTGCCCCCACGTCCCAGCTGGTGCTTGACCTGTGGAGCCAGCGGAGCTGCTGTGGCCAGGGCCGGGCAGGGAGCTGCCGCGTGGGCATCCAACGGATTTCCCACTGATCTGGATTAAGGTGGCACCTCCGGTCAGGGATCGGTGCCCTCTGCAGCCTTAGGGACAGACAGCAGCAGCCCTACGCCAGCAAGGGAGTTCGCAACCTGGTGGGAGACGTGGTGCTCCCAAACAACATCCCAGGGATGTGTAGAAGAGCTTTGTCCCCTCGGAGGGCAGCGGGACCTTGGCTGAGAGATCCTCCAAGCCATGCTGTAGGGAGAAATCTGCAGGTTCCTGCTGTGCATCCCTGGGCAATCCCCCTCCTTCCTTCCCAGAGCACCCACCTTCCGCTTCAGGAGGGTCAACAACCTTGTTTGCCTTCCTGTCCTCTTCCTGCTCGGTGTCCCAGCCCTCCGCCAAGGAGCAGCAGGACAGGAGTGCTGAACCCTTAACGCTACCTTGGGAATGCTTTAAGCCCTTCAGGAAAGGGGAGCTGATGGGAGATGATCCCCATCTACCTTGGAGGGATGGGAGCTCAACACCAGTGCAGACAACAGGGCACAGCCCCTCAGGGTGGGCTCTGGGCTGAAAGGCTGGCACAAAGCAAGCTCCATCAGCTCCTTGGGACCCTCCCACATACCCCAGCAACAGCCCAGAACCAAGTTTCCAAGAGCACAAGCTACAAGGAACCCAGGAGCATTTATAAAGATCTATCCATTATCCCTTACTGGGATCAGGCCAGGTCTTGCTGGTTTCCCACCCATCTCCCTCTCCCAGCCCATTAGCCCTCCAGGAAGATCAATTCGGTAGAAATTGCTGCAGGTGGGTTTTGCATCATTAGCAACAGGTAATTGGAAGCTCCCACCCAGCTCGGAGAGCCTGCCCCGACGCTGTGTTTGCTACCAGCATGTTTATGAGACAGCATCTCCACAGGGGGATGGGGAGGCCTGATTTAATTAATTACCAGTAATTAATATTTGCACAATGCTGGGAGAGCCACAGGTGAAGGGGACTGTGGAAAAGCAAAGCATTCACCCTTTAATTAATAATGAGAGACAGTGCCACTGTGGGAAGGTGAGGTGGGTGGGTGGGTGTGCTGGGGCTGAGGGCTGGCATGTGTGGGGGAGATGTCCCCACCGGGTGCCGTGGGTGTCAGCAGGGGATGGAAGGTGTCCCTGGGTGAGACCTGAGCATGCTGGGGGGCGAGGGGGGACTGCAATGGCGTGTTGAAGGGTCCTCACACCTTCGTGGGTGCGAGTCCCCCCCAACTCCAGCAGCTGCTGCCTCCCACTCCTTCCCACAGCAAGCGATTCCCTGCAGTCATCCTCTGCACCTCCCCTCTGCCAACTGGGGCTGTAAATCATCCTCTCACAAAAAAGCACTGGGGGTGGTGGGACCAGCATGGCGTGGGGGTCGTGTGGGATGCAGCACCCCCAGAGAGGATGAGGGGAGCTGGGCACCCACACACCACCAGGTGGGCTTGGCTGGCAGACCCCATGCCCTCATGTCCCTAGGGAAAGGCTGATGCCACGGCACTGGGAGAAGGCGAGGAGGGGGCCAGGAGGACAGCGGGGGCTGGAGCAGCTCAGGAAGAGGAAGCCCAGCCCCGCCAGCATGCCGGCCCCGGAGGTGTCGAGGCTGAGGGGCGGCAGTGACTGGCCAGAAAGGAATTTTGCTGGAAGCGCTGGAGGCTGAGGGAGAGGCCAGGGCGAAGCTCCTGTGATGGGACATGATGTGCAGGGCTGGGGGCGGAGAGGGAGAAGATGGAAAACAAAACTCCACATGAGATGCAGGGAGGGAGAGGTGCCACTCCAGGAGCCTGCACCCCAAATTCTCTTGCCTTGGCAGGGCTGTGGGGCAGCCCGGTCGGCTCCGAGCCCTGTGGGAGGCGAGGGAGAGGATTTCCCCTCCAGCTAGGAGACGTGCTGCGTCCCAAGGGTGGCTGGGGAGGAAGGGTGGGAGCTCCAGTGGCTGTGGGATATGGGTTTCTCATCAGCAGCAGGGCTGAGGGCTCCTGCCTGCCGTCCTGCAGCGGCCAAAGAGCTTGGCCACGGCCATAAAAATGCCTTGGGAGGAAGGGAAAGAAGGGCTCGGAGCCAAATGATGCCAGTGCCATGGGTGGGCACGGGGACTTCCACAGCTGGCTGTCCTGGGGGGCTGCCTCCGACCCTGCTGTGTGGGAATGAGCCTGCTCTGCTGCCGTCCTGCTCCAGCTCCCCGGGATGTAATGGTAATGGTGGGGAGAATGGTAATGAGAAGGTAATGGTGGGGAAAGGCTCTGGGGGCTGTCAGCAGCAGACAGCCGGGCAAGGGGCACCCTGCTATGCCAGCACTGGTGGCCCAGCTGAAAGACCAGCCAAACTACTCCTGAAATAGAGGAAGGGGCCAGCAGTTGGGGTTCCCAGCTCCGGTGAGAAATCTAATGCCTTCTGTGACACCTGCATGGCCATCTCAGTGCTCAGGCAGCTGGCCACTGCTTTCCATTGAGCTTCTGCAGATAGAAGCCATCTCGATCAAGGAGAAAATTATATATCTACCTTTGCTCAAAATATTTTATCTTCTCACCATCCCCCTAAGTAAAATCCAGAAATGTCATGTGGTTCCTCGTTTAATACTTGGGGTTTTTAAGGCTGGGGCAGGCCACGTGCTCCCAATAAAGGCATGAGCTGAGGGCAGGTACCACAGATCTGCTGTGGGATAGTCTGAGCCTGGAGCAGCTCTGGCTGCTGCTCCCAGCGTTTGCACTGCATTCCCTGCTGTCCCCAGGCGTGTGGTGCAGGGATGGGATGGGATGGGATGGGATGGGATGGACACCGGCGGGGAGCAGGGCAGTGCAGGAAGCGTGGGCTGGCAGCAGCAGGGACCACCCGCCTTACGCAGACCAGGCACCGAGGTGTTTCCAAGCTGTCAGAAAACTGTCCTGTTAGTCAGCACGGCGCGTCGTGCAGGCAGGATTACGAACCCCCAGCAAGTCCACGCCAGCCTCTCCTCTCCCAGCTCACAGGCAGAGCCATCTGCAGCTTACAGCTAAACACCCTCCACTGTGTCACAGCTCCTAATCTAGCCCTAGGCTTCCCTAATTAGATCATGACCAGTTATTGCTTCCACCTGCCTCACGCTCTCCCCTTGCCCCCCACCGCCGTCACTCCTGCACCGCATCACCTCCCTCGACGTGACACAGGACACAAACAAGACGTGGGTGTCGCGGGGACGGTAGCCAGCGGAGCCCGAGTGGCAGATGCCAGCACGGGTGAGGGCACGTGGCTGCCAGCAGCAGAAGGGGGCTGGGATGGGGAGCAGGATGGCATGGAAGAGGGAGTCCTCTCCAGCTGGGTATCGTGGGGAGGACCAGAATGAGCTTGGCTGAGTATCCACAGAGGATAATGGCTACTCCATCCTTCCTGGCTGAGCTCTGTGTGAGTCCTCTCTTTGCAGAGGTAGGTCAAGGATGTGGGCAGAGGTGCCACCCTGCAGCACCCTCCCTGCTCCCCATCTGCTGTGTGCCACCGCCCAGCCCCTCTGTGTCTCCCCCACCCTCTGCCTCCCCAGGGAGGGCTGGTGTGAGAAACTGACAGAAAACAGTTCTCCAGGCAAAATCACTGCAACAGACTCCCAATGAGCCCAAACGCATGCCCTGGCCCTGCTCCCACCCTCGACCCCGGGGCTCGCTGCGGATTTGAACCTTGGTATGCTCAAAGGCTCATGCCCTGCCTGGGCAGGTGGAAGGATGGGGGCCGGGGGTGCAGGCACAGCCCAGAGAGCTGGAAGCACCGTGGGTTGCACCATGCGGGCAGCGATGGCCATGCAGCGGGCAGGACCAGCCTCTCCTCTGGCTCTGCTCCCCAAGCTCCCAGCACTGCGCTGGGAAGCAAAGCAGCCAGTGCTGGGGGGGTTCCCTGGTCCTGGGGGGGTGTACCCCCAGAGCTCATGTCAAGCTGGAGCTTGGGCAAAACTGTCGCTGTGACACAGACTTGAGTGCTGGCAGCCACTGTGGCTGGCCAGTGATGTGGGAAGGTGCCCAAATGGGTGCCACAGCCTCATGCTAACAGCCAGGGCATGGCAGGACCATGGGCTGGGGTGGGAAAAGGTCTGCAGGGGGAGGACATACTGCCACCGCTCCCAAAGGAGAGAGGAGGGAGGTTAAAAACACAGTTGGAGGAGACAAAGAAGAAGGGCAAAGAGAAAGGGGGAAGGAGAGAAAGAAAGAGGATAGAAGAAAAAAAGGGAAAAAAGAGAGAGCAGTGAATAGGGAGGGCCCTGCCTGCGCAGCAGAGCTCGTTTCTGGCTGAGTTCATGGAAATTATTGTCCAAACGCGAGCGCTGAGGAAGCCGGCGATTGTCCCCCTGCGCTGACCCGGCTGCCGGCCGCTGCCCGTGCCTGCTGCAGGATGTTTACTTCCCCAGCACGGGCTGTAACGTGCCGGGGAAACCCACGGACCCTGCTGCTGGCTGAGGAGGGTCTGGAGAAACCCCCTGCCACCACCCAGCCCCACTGCCAGCAGGGCCATGAGGTGTGCTGGGTGAGGGGCCCCGGGGCGTCCCCCATTTGCTGAAAGCACTGACTGCTGCAATTGTGACTTTTCCAGATTCTCAAGAAAGAGAGGAAAAAGTTGCTCTTCTAGTTCTTTCAGCTGTGGGGAAATCTGAAGACCTCGGGGCAGAGCAGCACGACAACAGAAAGCCTTGTGTAGTGCTCCCGGGCTTCCCCAGCCTGACAGCTATTCCCTGGGCTGCCCGGAGCTGGCGAGCCAGGGAGCACACTGTCCCCACAACCCGCTGCCACCCAGCCCGGCAGCAGCCAGGGAGCACCACCAGGAACAAGCCTGTGCCATCCTCACTCGCAGGGCTGCAGTGAGACTCACACCCAGAGCAGCACCACTGATGCCAGAGTCATCCCCCAGGGAAAGAGGTCCTTCTGCCACTCACCAGGCAAAGGAGGAGGAGGAGGAGCATCCTGCCGAAGGCTAAACAGCATCCCCAGCCCCACACTAATCTGTGCCATGGGGTGGATGCCCCGAGCTGGGCTGCACTCCTCTCCCCACTGATGCTCTCGCCCCAGTAGCAGCTCAGAGGCACCGGGGATTTTAACAGCATTTGCTTTCCAGTGCAGAACCACCCTTTAAAGTTTAATCGACACTCACTAGCCCCTGCTACTAAATAAATGAAGAAGCGGAAGGCTTGGTGGGTGCCTCCACTGCCTGGCAAGCGCTGTGGCACGGGGCTGGTGTCTCTCAAGAGCTTGGCTCAAACCTTCCCCTTCCTGCAATGGACCTGCTGGGATGGCTGTGTGGGGACTGGAAGGGGGCAAGGGGCTGGGATCGCATCTGTGCGTGGGAGCCTGGGGGACACAGAGCTCAGGAGGGGGCTGGAGCAAAGTAGGAGGTCTTGGGGTGCAACGCTGGAGGATAACGTGTGTTAGAAGGAGTTTAACACGTGTGGTTAAACACACGTGGTTGCAGCCACGTTAGTGCACGGCTGGCGTGGTATGTGTGTGCCCTCTGTGCTGCCTGCTTTTCTCCCACCTCCAACAAGCGCCGCCATGGTCTTTTTTTCCCAGATAATACTTGTACAGCTTGTCATGGCAACAAGATCTCCTTGAACTGCAATTGCAGCCGGGACGCCTGGTGCTAGCACATTTGCCTGTCTGCAGACATCATGGCAGCCCCTTCCAGCAGAGCCCTGGCCTTCACAGACCCCCAAACTGGGTGCGAGCGGGACCCCCAAGGCAGGGGGCAGCAACCTGCCTCGCCCTGTCAGGGCCATGCTGCCCCCCAACTGGGATGCAACTGGGTTTGGGGGCTTTTTTGCAATGACTAACAGAGCACCAGGCAGTTCCTCCCATTTCATCCCCTCCAAGAAGGGTCAGTGGGATGCTCAGCTCCCCCTGCGCTGGACCAGCTCCCCACCTCGCACACAGCAGCGATTTGCAGGAGGAAGGGAGGAACCAGGTGATGTGGGAGGAGGAAGGCTGTGCATCCAGCAGCCCCCTCCCAGGGGCAGGGGCTGGGGCTGCTCCCCCCATGGTCACCCTCCTGGGCGCAGCACTCAGAGCCGCAGGCAAAATCCTCCTTGCCACTGCCTGCCTCTGCTCCCAGCATCACGCCTGCTCCTGGAGCCACTCTCCACAAGCTCTTCTCGTCCTAACATGGGGTGGTATCACACCCAGAGCCCCTGTCCCACCAGGGACCGCATCCCAGTGCTGCAGGTCAGAGAGGAGGAGTCCAGCCCCTCCGACAGCTCGCCGAAAAGAGATCCCCCAGCACCTGGTGCACCATATCTGCACGCAGGCTGAACGTGCCGCAGCTGCCTGTGTATCTGACATGGCATGCCCAGTCTCCCAGGCAGGCACGGCATTTCCACCCAGCGTGGGGCTGGAGATGTAGCACTCAACAGGGAATCACAGCCTCTAGGAGCGGCAATAAATCTCCAAAAGGCACAGCTCGAATTTCACAGTAAACTATTTAATTCCCCGCCCTATTATCCCTGAGAATATTTTAGCAGTCCTTGGCGTCTTGGGGAGAGGAAGAGAAAGGATAGATTGCATTTTAATTAATAATGGCTGAAATGCATGGCTGCCCAGGGTAGGAGCTGTGGTGAGCCCGGAGCAGAGTTATGCTGAAGAGGAGGGGATGGCACAGCAGTTCCCAGGTGCCAGAGGGTTGGTGCTGGGTCCTGCCCCGGGATGGCTCCATCAGGGCAGCTGGGAGCAGCCCCTCTGCCCCATTCCCAGGCAGGAGAAAGGATGCTCTGCACCTCTGCAAGCCAGGCGGCTACTTTCCATGCTCCCTTCTTCCTCCTAAAATCTTTGTGGAGGACATCGGGTAGTCACAGCCCTGAAGCTCACGAACCTGCTCTGACACAAGGTCAGACCCATGAAGGAGTCCCAAAATAGCCCGGTGAAGGGGGAGCCATCCCAATGGTGAAGCTGGGGAGTGGCAGCATGTCCAGCCCTGGCTGCAGCTCCTGGAGCCAAGGCTCTTGGCTGATGGAACCTGGGCTCAGCAGGGCTCCAGTGAGGACCACAGCAGTCCCAAGCACGCTTTTGGGGTGAGCAGGTGAGCTTCCCAGCATTTGGCTATCCAACTGCTACCCAGATCCACTGCAATGGTATGAAGCCCCCAGGAGCAACTTGGGACCAGCAGGGCTGGCAAGTGAGATGCTTCCTCCAGCGTGTGGGATACGTGTCTCTGTCCCCTGATGGCTACAAGGTGGCTTATGCTGCCATCTCTGCCAGGTCTCCCAGCGCCTGAAAAAGCAGCCTGGCCAGGAGAGCACCCTGGCTTGCACAGGTATCAGGTGCAGCAGGGGTGGAGGGGAACAGATCAGAGCTGTTCTGGCCCCATGAGCAAGTCTTCAGGGCCCTGGGGCATCACTGCAGCACAGCTGGACCAGATCCCAGCTATCCTGAGGCCACTGCACAAGGCACTTTCACCCCAAGCTTGGATGCCTGGTGGCTTTGTGTGCCACAAACCACTCCTCGCAGGAGTGCAGGGCTGAGAAGGACTTGATTCAGACACTCTGAAGCATCCTGCAGCTACCACAGCTGGGGCCAGGAGCCCAAGCACCAGCTGTGGTCCAGGAGCCAACCAGCCTGTACAGGGACCACCACCGAGGCAGTGCAGAGCTGGCAGCACACCAGGCTGCATGGGACAAGCTGATGCAAGGCCAGGGAGCTGTGTGGAGCTGCCCTGGGATTGACATAGTTGCCCGGGATGACAGGCAACTATCGATTTGCTTTGCTTTCCAGAAAAAATGGAGCAGGGAAGCCATGGAGGAGAGGGGGTGAGAGGCATGTGTGTGTGAGCTGAAGGAGAGATGGAGGATGCAGACAGCAAACAGGCATCCCCAGGGGCCGATTCCTGAGCACATGAGCTACCCAGAGCTCTTCTCTCTCCTTCTCGCCCCAGCAGATGACAGAGGTGCCCCACCACCACGGGGGACACACGCACTTGGATGCCCTGAGCAGATGTCTGCACGCACACACATCAGCTCTTCACCCGGGAGGCTGCTGAGAGGCTGGAGCCGGGCCCAGAAAACCAGAACAGGTCCCTCTTGAGGGAATGCCTCTTGATTCAGTGGGTCAGCTGCAATTTAGGAGGTCTGATGGAGCAATAAGCAGCAGGAACGAAGCCCAGGGTGATGCAGAGATGCAGTAGCCAGTGGGGAGCTGCCGAGAGCCCCCAGCCTCTTGCTGTGCACCCCCAGCCCTGCACTGGGAGGAGGGGGGGGTCACAGCCCTCAGGGTCCAGAGCCCTCGCAGCACCTGCCAGGAGAGGCAAAACCTGGCTCCTGCACAAACCCCACCCTTCTACACACAAAACCAACAACAATCTGGCCAGGGACACGGCGAGAGCCAACAAACATGCTCCTGCCCTCTCATCCCCATGCGCATCTCCCTGCAGCATCCCAGCCCCATCCCCTGCCCGCCCCACGGAGCCAGGGCTGCTCCCACTGCTGTCATTTGCTACCTCTCCCACAGGCCACCGCCTCCCCAGCAGATGCACAGCACTCTGTGAGATCAGCATTTTGGGCTGCGGAAAGGTTTATTTGAGGCAGACAAGGAGGGATCCCTGCTGAGAGGCTGAAGATGGGATTTCATCCTTACATCTGGTTCAGCTTAAAAAAAATCTTGCCCAAGCTGCTATAGATACAAATAAACTGTGTATGAGCGAGGGGGCGTGAGGCAGATGAGTGCATCCTGCACACACACACATTGCACATCCATGGCTTGAGCTCTACCTGGGTCCCAAAGCAGAGCCAGGGTGGGAACTGTCCTGGGACAGGGATCTGGGTGAACATAAACCCACCCAAGAGGTCACCGAGGACCATGGTTGCTCTGTGGATCCCAAGGTGCAGGAGAACGACTCGAGGCCACGTTCTCTGGAGGACACCATGCTGCAGCGTACAGACAAATCCTTGGTAGCAGCCTCCCTCTGCCCTGAGGCTGCTGAACCCTGCTGTCCCCAGGACACACATGCCCCATGGGGGGACACACAGTCCCAGCCCCAAATCTCCAGTGGAAAGGGAAGCTGCAGAGCAAGAGCAGACATGAAAGCCTTCCCCATGTCCCCTCCTCCACTATGACCATCCCATGACAATCCCCTCTTTCAGTACACGCGGCCACTGCATCCCTCCCACCCACCCTCTGGGTACAGGGCCAAACCGGAGCTGCCACGCCCATCAGGGAGGTGGCAGGAGCTTCAAGCCACCTGATGGCCACGTGGGTCCCACCAGCCTCCTCCTCCTCCCCACCACTGCCCTTGTCCACCTTAGCATCTCTTGCCCACCCAGGGTGATGCTGGCCAGGGAGGGGACCCGGCAGGGTGGTCTCCAGGGAGGCAGCCCACTTGGCAGCCAGGCACCGGCCAGAGTCCTTCTCCTCCCCCAGATTTTATTCATGAGGCGTGACAAGTGGGTGAGCTGCAGCCAGCCAAACAGCTCACCCAGCAGCCTCAGAGAACTCAGGATGATCACGCCTCAGCTGGGGGCTGGACCCAGCCCCAGCCCACACCATTGCTATTCTCTGCTCTAACTGGGCTGGACAGGTTTGGGGGGTCCCTGCAGGAGGATGCCCTTGGGTCCTAGAGTCAAGAGGTGCCAGATGTGCGTGGGTAGAAGTGACTAAACTCGAGGTCCTGGCCAAAAGATGAAAATTGTTAGCTCGTCATTTTGCTGAGACCAAATTTCCTGCTAAATAGAGGCCGTGTTGAAGGCTGGGAGGCAGTCTGTGCTGCGTGGGAGTGCGCTGAGCCCAGGGGACTCTCCCCTCCGCCGCCAAAGCCCACCCACCGCTGCCAGCCAGGGATGCAGCAGCCTGGATGAGCTGTAGCAGAGGGATCTCCATCCCAGGCAAAAAAAAGAGAGGGAAAAAACCAAAACCACCCTAGAAAGCAGCAAAGGGGCTTTCTGAGGAAGGGAGAGGGCAAGGAGCTGTCAAATGGTCTCCGACATGGTGGCATCTCCCGCTGGGCCTTGGAGGGGGCTGTGGAGTCAGTGCCAGGGTGTCCGGGACAGGAGCTGACACAATGGAAACATTCAGGCTGGGTTCCTCGCACGCACGCGAATGCGCCGGAGACAGCCAGGACAGAAAGGAGCTTATTTCTGGCTGATGCATGGAGGGATTTTCTGTTTGCTGCTGTGTTTTGTATTTGCGGCTTCCCGTATGGAAATGCTTTTTCCCTTTAACCTCCACCCACAAGCCCAATGGATTTTGTTGCAGTTTTCAAAACATATGGTGCATACATCAAAACCATAAAAGATGCTATATTTAAAATATTACAAAGCAAGCCAGGAGCCAGCATTTTTAAACTAGGCCAGTGTCTGAGAGTGAAAAATGTGGGGATTTAGGATTTTTCTATACCAGATCAGAGAAACAGCCCCGTTAGGCGAGACAGAGCCAGGTTGGCAACCCGCCACCTTGCAGCAGACTGTTGCTTACAGAGTCTGGTACCCGCTTCTGGGAGAGCATCCACCCAGTCAGCCCGCGCCTCTGCGCCCTGCCATTTCCGAGGGACCACGGTGCCGCTGAGCCCAGCACCTCTCTGCCCCCACCCCTGCTCAGCATCCAGCAAGATACTTGGCAAGGTGGTGTGTGCACGTGATGCTCCAGACAGACAGCCCCAAACCATCATGCACTGAGCTAATTTATTCCCGGTTCCTTCTGCGATGGGTTGATTCCCCGATGGGCTGCATACCTCCTGTATTACTCCACTAATCTCTCTGTGTGTAGCATCATTTATCAGGCCAGTACAAGCACTGCAAGGAAGAGAAATTCTTGCCTTCTGCGGGCACAGGTTAGACCAGAGCTCCCTCCATCTCATTTCTCCAGGTGGGAGCTTGTTCTCCCATTCTGCAGAGTGCAGTACACTCACTTGTTTTATTTTAAACCATATTCACACTGGCATTGTAACTCCAACCTGGGAGACTGCGTCATAGCCAGGGAATGAGGGGTGTTGGATTTGCTATTTTTAACTCCTTCTACTCCAGGGAGGGAACTGAAATCAAATCTCTATCCAGAGACACTGCATAGATATTAATGCAACTAAATGGGAATTTGGACTGGAGGTGACAGCTGGCAAAGCAAGCCCTGGCGTCACAGAGGGGACAATCTCCCCATAAATAGGATGCATGGAAGGGGTATATGTTACAGAGCAATCTCAATGCCATCAGTGCGTGCTCAGAGGGACAGGAGATTCAAGACCAGCCGCCCCTCAAGCCAGTCCCATTCCAGGGGATGAATTACAGCTCAGGGCTGGCAGCAAAACACCATCAGGAGCTTCCCCGGCAGGCTCCAAATTCCTCTATCCACTCTTAAATCCTGGGAAGGTGCTTTCTAAAACAACTGGGATCTCATCAGCTGTGCCCCTGGAATGGGGGGGGCAAACACAGCTCAGGCTGCAGCACAAAGGGGACTGCCACATCCCCTCGGAGCTCTGCTAAACCATCAAACCGCCCGCAAACCATGGGGTTGGAAGCCACAAAACATACACCTGCAGTCAATTAACACAGACCATCCCACAGAAACTGTGCAAACCCCTTTTCAGAGAAGGTTCAGCAGAGCCCCAGCCCTCCTGGCCCCAGCGGGGTCCTTGCAGCCAGGCACCCTGCAGCACAGAGGGTGTTTACTGCTTTTCTTAATCTACTGTGATCCCCCCTCTAATTCTGCTAAAAGTAGCAAATGGAGTCTTTAAGTGGTCATAAAAAGATTGCACCCAACCCCCCATGGAGCTTATTTGAGACACCTGGCCATGCATATGGGTGGCAGAGAGGGGAGAGCAGAGGAGACCAGGGCTGTGAAGGCAGTGGGGGGCAGCAGCAAGGTCACCAACAGGTCTTGGGCACCACAAGCATTGCAGGATGGCACAAGGCATCAGAAAGGCACACTGACCCACAGGCTCCACAGGACAGCACTAGAAAACACTGTGTCACCAGCCCCTTGCTGCCCCATGTCCATCTCACTCACCCCATCCTTAGTGCCTTAGGGTCAAAACCCCACGGGACAGAGGGGCTACTGAAGATGACAGCCCCCTGGCACTGCAAGGGCCAACAGAAAGCCACCCCAGAGGGGATGCTTCCCTACCAGCAGCACCCCTGAGCCCAATGATAACAGGCTGGCCAAGAGTGGTGATCAAGGCCCAGCCTGACCTCCCCACTCCACCGGTGGCTGCTGCAGGCTCAGGTCCATCCCGTTGCCCCAGGAGAGGCACATCTTCCTCCAGGCTCTGCAAGGGGCTCCAAGAGCTCCTGCGCAGGCTGGCGAGACACTCCGGTCTCACCCAAAGCTGTTAGCATTTAGCTTCTGCCATGTGTCGGTTTCAGTTGGCCGGAAATGGGAGCTTTCGATATTAAAAGACAGCAGTTTTTGTTCTTCTTGCCATCTGTATGTTTGTGTATTTCCCCTACCACCATAATTAGCAGGCTGGGCTCCAGCCAGGCTCAGGAGGAGATCTTAGTAGACGTCTTCCCAGCAATTTGAACAGCATCATCATTTCTTTTATGGATCCCCTAGTGCAGTCCTCATCACTGATATCATCACAGCCCAAGCTGATGCTCCCGGCACCCCAGTGGAGGCAGCAGGGATGGGAAGGATGCACCCAAAAAGCATCAGACCCTGCAGCTGCCAGGGCCCAAACCCCACACTATGGAAGGCAGCAGGAGGTTTGCCACACTCCTGCCACATTCCCCAGCCAGGACCCATGTCACCAGCCCCTCCAGAGCTCTGCCAGCACAATCCCAGCTCTTGGCCCTCTCTAGGGTCTGCACCACCACAGCCAGCTCTATACTATGTGCAAAAACAAAGAGGATAATATAAATCCATGTGCCCCCAAAACCAAACAGAGCCCAGTCGATGCCTGGAATCTCCCTCCATCTCTGAAGGAAGCTGGCAGCACCATGTCCAGCTAGTCCAGGGCCAGCTACCTCCTTCCTGAAGCACACACCCTTGTTTCCTCCCCCTCTCACCCATCCGCTGGCACTAAGGCTTGAAAAGTCACCGCAGCTGGCTCCAGGGTGTCCAGAACTCAATGAAGCCCAACAAGACCTCAGTTTCTATCCCAGACTAGTGCTGTTGGAAGCCTCTGCATGGGTTTCAGGAACTGCATCTCCTCCCTGCCCCTCCCCGAGTACACCCACATCCTTGTGTCAGCCCAGGATGCTCCAGGTATGTGGTCTCCTATGGTCGGTCCTGCTGCAAACCCCAGCACAAGAAGGACCAGGGAAGGGCTGTGCACAGTGATATTTAAAAAAACACTTGTGCTCGAGCAGCTCTGGCAGCGGGAAGCCGAGATGTGCCGGGTTCTCCATGCAGGACCACGGGAGAGGAGTGTGGCTGTTGCTGTAACTGCTCCGCCTTGGCAAACCATATTCTGGTTTTGAGCTGTCTGATAAACAGACTTGAGCTTGCACATACACAGACATCTGCCTGAGGCAAACAGCAGGACAGAAACGTACAAGCAAATTTGGCAACTTTATGTGAATTAAATGTGCATTTAATTGAGATTTATGGGGGGGTTGCAATAGCAATTGATTATCAAAATCAGATTATTTATGGGGGTTTAGCAACTATACAGGAGATTAATGTTGTTTCCAGAATAAATCCTCAGTAAATATATGTTTCCCCAGTAATCAGCTAATAACACGTCATCCTAATTATCTCATGAAAGGGGCACAGCAGCTCTGACAAATACTGAAGAGATATATTGTTGTCTGCAAAGCAACACCAGAAAGCCACAAGTTGCACTGCCTCCAAACCACAACTCCCCCTGTGTCCTCCAACACCAGATAACAGCCACGGGATGCACTCAAGTCCCTGCTGCCAGCCTTAGTCCTCCATACGCCATGGGCAAAGACTGGATCCAGGATCCAGACGACACTTTGGGCAAAGGCACAGGGAGGTTTACACCCCAGTGCCCTGAGCCTGGCCAAGGCACAGTAAAGTCACCACAGTCACTTGCATGGTGACAGGTGATGATATCAAGGGAGAAAACAGCCTGTCTCCCAGGGTGGGAAAAGGAAGCTTATTCCCAAGAGCAAGAAGAAAGATGCACATGTCCTATAACGGGGTAAAGCTCTATATTCCTCTGCTGGCAGGGGATGGTGCCCCATTAAACCTGAAGGGACTGCCTGGGCTGCAGCAGCTCCTCTATTGTCTTTTAAGTAGTGCTTGCTCATTAAAAATATATTTATTGAAGATTAACAGTCTGGTAGCAAGAGGCAAATAAAGCAGTGCCACACAGCCAGCCTGGCCAGTGCATCCCCCAGCACAAGGTGCTGCAAAACCCCATCCTGCGCTGGGGAGGGCCACCCTGTGCCCTGACCTGCCCTCTCCCCAGACACCAGGATGTCTCAGGGATGTCCCTAGGGACCTCCATCCCTGGGAGGAGGGGGCAGCTGGTCCCTCCAAGGGGCAGGAGGGTACCTTGCCACTCCCCATGGCCAGGGCAGGCGCAGGACCGCTGCTCCAGGATGCAGAGATGCTCTGGCAGTCACCATGGCAACCCCAGTACACAGCCAGGGCGAACAAAGCTGACAGGAGAGAAACAGAGATAAAAAGGAAAGAGAGAAGCAAGAGGCAAGGGAAAGGCAAAAAGGAAGGAAAGGGAAACACCCTAAAGTCTGGAGGCTGGGGCAGGAGGGAGGGATGGGGTGGGAAAGCACCAGCATTGAGGAAAAGCAAGTAGGAGAGCTGCCTTTGGGCACTTCACCTTGGGACGACCTTCAGCAAGGTGAGCCAGGGTGTATGCTGAGTGCACCATTGAGACACTGTCTGCTGTCCCAGCAAAGGGTCCCTGGCATATCCCTGCTGCCAGTTCCCAGGCTGGCAGGCTGAGGCCACAGTGGGACACCCCCCTGTGTGGCAGGTGGGTAGAACCCTGCCAGAGACCCAGGAGGCTGCAAGGAGCCCCGAAACAACTCTCAAACCCCTAATTGAAGAAACCCTTAAGGTGATGGATAGATGGGTGTCTGGCACCAGGTTATTCAGCGCCTTCCTTCTTCCACCAGCACAGACGGACAGGCCCAGCCTTTGGCTCACAGCACATCACACTAACTCAGGGCTACCTGTGTTCCCACTCCCCACTGCACCCCAGCTCTGGAGTCTGGGCCCATTTCTCAGCCCAGCTGTTTATCCTGCTACTTCCCAAGTGGAGCCGAGCTGCCTGTGTCCCCTGAGCCCCCAGGAAGGCATTCCAGAGGCCAGACTGTCAAGACCCCCCTGTAGAGCACAGGACCCTTTGGAGCAATAGCCAGTCCCAACCCCACAACAGTGGGTCATCTCCAGGGCTGGCTGTCAAAGGAGCCCCAAGGCAGTGGGGGACAAGGTACACTGTCACATGGCTTGGGGCTCACCTGAACCCCAAATCCAAGGTCAGAATAGGAGGCAGAGATGTAACCACAAACATTGACATAATCCTTGCACTGCAGGGACACAAGCTGCACCCACTGCCAAAGCACACTCCACTCTCACCTCTCTCTCCCACTTCATTAAAACCAGGCAATTAAAAACCAGACATCAAGGTCTGGGTCAAAAAGCAGCAACTACAACCTCTCACAGCTGGAATGGAAAATAACATCCCATTTGGCTGTTTATTCTAATGAAATAACAAATCCCAAAGGGAAGCTCCCCCTCTGCTGAGCCACCCTCACCATAGCTGAGCAGTAAACACAGAAGGTGACAGCAAGTGCCAGGGTGGTGTCTCAGCCCACCAGCTGTGGGGATGGGAGCAGGTACCCAGGGAGCAGGAGGTGGTCAGCGGGGCTGGCTGTATGTGAAAGCCTGGCAGAAATGGGAGAAAAAGCTGAGAAAACTCCTGGGAAAAGCACTGGGTGAGACAGCTCAGCCATTTTAGCAAAGAGAAGATGAGACAAACCACTGAAGTAATTAGTGCAGATGCTGCAGGAGCAGCTGGAGCAGGGCAGCAGGTGATGGGCGCCCAGGAAGCTGCTGCTGTGGGAGAGGAGCGAGGCTGTCTCAGCAGGTAAAAGCACACCTCCACACTGGTGCTCACACAGCACAACACTCTCAAAGGGGGCTTAATATTCCCCCCCACCCCACCAACCATCCTGAGCCTCTGCTGGTAGGACATGGGGTGGCCCAGCAATGGGACCAAGAGGCACCAAAGTGATCTCAATGCTGAGCAAGGACAGAGCAGGCTGGGGACAGTGGGGGGACATAGCACATCTAGAACAATAAACCCCCACAAGTGTATGAGGAGCTTTGGCACAGACGTAATCCTCTCCCCTCCTCCTTCCCGCACTCCTGCTCTCCTCAGCTCCTGCATACGCCCAGATACCCGACTTCAAAAGGAGGGGGGGCTGCAGTGCGGGAAGCAGCAGACGTGCCTGTCTCCTGCTAAAAGCCTTTGGTGCCTTTCATCAGGGCTGGGGGAAAACCAGCCTCCGAGCGTCAGGCTGAAGGCAAACGGCCAAGCCCTGGCATCAGGTCCAGCCCTGTGCTCCCAACATGGGCCAGCCACAGAGATTTAACCCATCCTCCTGGACGGGGTGGGTTTAGCCCTCCCCATCCCACCTCCCTGCTATATATACGTAAATAAATCCATCTGTGTACGGTAAGCACCAGAGATCCTCTTAACCCTCCACGCTCTCTGCTCCAACGTCAGGGCTAAGCGCTGCCACCCCGTGCCGTAGGCACAGGAACTGGGGCACTCTCCAGTAACAAGCCCATTCATGCAGCTCAACTTGCCTGCGCCGAGGTCACAGCTCCCTTCCCCGCTGAGGTGTCCATCCCGAGCCGAAGCGACAGTCTGTCCCCAACAGCCTCTGGAAGCCACATCTCCCAGCTCCTCATTAGCGACAATTAACAGGCAATCAACAGGCCCAGCAGAGCTGGCACTTTCCAGGGAACAAGTCCCCTTTCAACGGGGGAAAATGAGCATGTGCTTTGTGGAGCACGCTTCTGGCTTAAACGAGCCAAAACCTGCCTGCCAAGGAGCAGAATTATTTCCCAAACCAGACCCTTTATGCCACCTGACCAGCCAAGCGGGGAGCGAGGGCTGGGGCAGCCGCAGATGACCTCTCCTGGCAAGCCCCTGCCCTGCCACATGCCTGCAGGATGCTCTAGCACAGCCCAAAGGCAAGGTGGGAGCAGGGTCTGGGGGTACCCCCACCTTGGGGAGGGCAACAGGCACTCACCAGCACGGACTCTGCTGCTGGCTAGGAACCACCCACTGCTCCTCCAGAAGTTATCCCAGACCAGGTGAGAAGCTCCACGGAGTCAGCAGAAGGCAGGTAGGGTGGGGAGCATCTCTTCACCCTCCCCAGGGTAGGGGCTGCCCCAGGCTTTGGTGGAAGGAGGGAAGGGTAGAGATATCAGCCCCCAGAGAGCATGGCTGGGCTTGGACTTCAGCTCCTGTGCTACAGCATTAAAAACAGCTGTGGGCTGAGAATTACAGTGAGATCAGCACACAGAGGAGTGACAACCCTTCGCAAGATGCCACTGCAAGGAGTGGGCAAGTACACACGCTCCAACTTCATTATTTCCCAGCCCAGATCCAAGCAGGGCTACCCCACCACAGCCTCTGCTTCCCTGGGTATTTGTCTGCCTAATGAGGAAGGGGAAAAAAAAAAAGGAAAAAATAGACAAGAACACAAGCAAGAGGGAGATGGCCTGGATGTGACAGGCTGGCAAGTTTGACAGAGGAGTCTTGTTAGCAGTGTTTTTTCCCTGCAGTTTGAGCGGGGGCAAAGCCAAGGAATGCTTCCCAGCAGCCTGCACCAAAGGAGCCCAGCTGCACAGAGCTTTAATTGCCAGTGGCAGAGCAGGGGCGGGCAGTGGGGGCTGAGGGGTCTGGGAGGACAGACGGGAGAGCAGTGCTGATGGATCCTGCCACAGCACAAGCTCCATCCTCATCCCCCAGGACGGGAAACCCCCATTCTCCCTCCAGCCTCCCTTCCCCCAGCACCAGGGGTGCATCTGACTGTGCTGTGCCTGCTGGGGGCTGAACTTGGGGTGTTGCACTCCAAGGCTGAGATGTCCCAAGGAGAACACAGCGTGCTTTGTGGCACTGGGCATCTGGGACCGCAGGTCTGGGCTAGCTTGGGTGTGAGCCCACAGCCCAGCTGGGGCCCAGGGATGTGGGGATCAGCAACCACCACAGCAGACCTCCGCCGGCTCTCCAGGCAAAGGAGAGGAAGGATCTGGCAGATCTCTAAGCTGACTAAGAGCTCTGAATGCCCAGTGGCTCTGCTGTACCAAGCGCAAGCCAAAGCAATTAGCATTTCTTGGAGACACTCCGTGTAATCTTCCCTGAGTGATGGGGAGAGCTGCCACAAGCACAGGGACAGGCCTGGAGCCGCTTCCCAGGGCTGTGGAGACGCTGTGCTGGCAGTGACACAAGGCAGAGCAGGGCTGTCCCACTGAAGGGACCTCCTGCCAGCAGCTCTGGGACTGCTGCTCCAGCCAGGCATGGGGGCACTGCACCCTCACCCAGCCACCACAGTTCCACCAAAGCCCCAGACCCAGGAGATCTTGCCTCTCGGTGCTGCAAGCCGTCAGGCAGCAGAAAGCCAGAAGACAGAGCAGAGAGGCAGCTCTCAGCATCTTTCTTGGAGCACAGCCCAGGTGGGAAAGGCCACCCTGGGGAAAGCCAGGGCCAGGACCAACCTCATCCATCAGCTCCCAGGCAAGGCCATCAGCCAGAGCCTCCAGGCAGGGAGCGGAGCACAGATGAGCCTGGAGCTGTTTGGGGAATCACGCAGAAGCAGCAGCAGCCAGCCCAGGCCAAGTCATCCAGGAGTCGTGAATTATTTTTAACAGCTACTTGTAGAACACAGCGAGTGTCTGCAGGAGACAGCCCGAGCTGATGCTCACCCCATCCCTCTCCCCGGCACGTGCAAGGAGCATATCTCACAGTCAGGCTTTTTATAGGGTTTCCCATTCCTGCTGGGCATGCAGCTCGGTATGACCACACCACCCCCTCCCTCCCTCAGTAATCACTCACATGCCGTTCACTAAAGTCTTTCCATTCCCTCTCTAGCTGTTTCCTCTTCTCTCCTTATTAGGGATCCACCTACCTATCCATCTTCTCATTCTCTCCCCCTCTGTGGCTATTTTTAAAATGCCATAAAAGCTTTCAACTGGTAGCATCCTCAGAGATGCGAGGGATTTTACATGCAACCCATCACGAGCCGTCATCACCACATCATTCACCATGCGGGCAGTGACTTTTCTTTTTTCAAAAGCAGGGGAAGGGAGAACATCCACGCTCGGTCCCCTGGGCTCTCCCTGGCCAGCTCACTCAGGGCAGTCCTGCCAGGCACCTCCTGTCCTAGAGGGCAAGGATCAGGTCCAACACACATCTCTCTCAAGGTGCTTGCTGGACCAGATGGTGGGGCACCAGTGCAAGTCCTCTCAACAGCATCTGTGGGTGTATGAAGGGATGGTTTTGCTCACTGAATAAAAGGCTCTGAGCTGGGGATCATCCAGCTTCGTGCCTTAGCATCTGCCACCAGATGAAGGAGGGCTTCCTTGCTGGGAAGACGGCTGTGTTTTTCTCCTTGTACACCCATGCGCATGCAAGCTGCTGTACTGCCTGGTTCCCCTGCTGGTCAAGAGGTGATCCAAGAGTCAAAAGGTGGGGGATATCTCTGTGCTGCCAGCAAACTCCCCCCTGAAGACCTGAACCTGGCCTGCCCCAAGAACTGAACCTCTCTGGCAACAGTCTGGATAAGTAAGGAGGACCAAGGTTTCCTAATCAGCTCCAGCCCAGCCTGGATGGAGGGAGCAAAGGAGCATTTGGGGACCACGCAATCACTCCACCAGCACCATGAAAGCCACTTTTCTCTCCCCAGTCTACTTATTCCCCACAGAAGAGCTGCCTTCCCCTTCCCTGCCAAAGGTCTGGCCAGAGACCTGAGGCATGTACCAAAGATACCCCCTCACCCTGGCCCATCCATGCCACCTGTGCCCTGGCAGAGCTTGGCAGGAGCTGAAGGCAGGTTGCTCAATCTTGACTGCAGGGGGAAGGCTCCCCACTGCCAGCTGTCTGGCTGCTGCTGCCAGCGAGGTGTGGGCACGCCAACCCAGCCTCAGCAGCTGCCAAAAGGGATTAGTCTGTGCATAACCTGAGAGGTGTCCGGCTGCGTGCTAATGTGATGACACGCTCTGTGTCACCAGCATAGAGCCCCTTCCATCAGCTCCAGTGACCAAGTGTTGGGTGTGGCTGCAGCAGGTCCCCAGGAGCCCCAACTCGGTCACATCACTCTCAGAGGATGCTTGGGTGACGCAGCTATTTATAGCACAGTTAGCAGGAGCTCATCTTACCTTGCTCCACCTTCTTCATCCTCTGAGGACCAGGAGGTGATGCAGAAGGTGCCGAGGAGGAGGGGGGAGCGGTGCGATGGGGAGGGAAAACCCCCAGCCCCTGGCACAGCACAGGGAGGGAGGCATTTACAGGGACCAGCGCTGTGATCTGAGCTCAGATGTGAGGCTGTGCCAGCGCAGAGGAGAGCCGGGGGAAGCCTGTACTCTATCACACTCTGAGGACTGCTGCGATACCAGCAGAGAGAGGGAAAATCTGGAGCAGAGCTGCCTGCTCGGACGGCAGGAGAAGCACAGCACACTGCCTGCCCAGACCTGGCTCTCACAGCCCCAGGCAGGCACCTGCCCCTCTGGGCTGCATTTGAGCCGGGTGTTGAGAGCAAATGGGGTCTGCACCAGCTGCAGAGGTGCTCTGGGACCTCTGCTTGCCCCAGCCCCCATTTCTTTGGGCCAGGGAAAGAGAGTCTTTCCATGCCTTTGCTGCACTCAGCCCCTCACCATTGATTCCCAGGTCAAGCACAAACCATGGGGACCTGCCACAGATCCCTCCTGGCCAGCCAGAGACCTTCTTGCTCATGTACTCACACACAGGCATCCCAGTTGATGCAGACCCTGCAGCCACACCGGCCAGCTCAGAAAGCCACTCACTGCCCCAGCCGGCCACCACTGTGGCCAAGCCAGCCAGGGGCTTTTTTACCCAGTTATTTACTCCATGATTCAGTGCAGCAGAGACAGGCAGGGCAACAGCAGCTGACAGACAAGACCCAATCCAGCCCTGCCTTGTGGCCAAGGCAAGAATCCCCTTCATCTGGAGAGGGGCAGATGCCAAGCTCTGGGGCTTGGATGGGTTGCAGCTCCTGACATGCAACAAAAATGGGTTTCAGACACAGGTTCCTTCCCTTCTCCTCTTCTAAAGCTTTTAGCATGGAGAAGTCCTTGTCTAGGACGTGAAACACAGCTGCCCTGCACCAGCCACCCTGCCAGGACCCTCCCTGCTTCCACTGAGAGTCCGGGCTGGGGAGCAGCTGTGACTGGGAGATCCCCTCCACGGCGCCCGACATGTCCCAGCAAGTGCTGCGGAGCCAGGAAACAGCCCGCCCGGTCCCCAGTTGCTTTAAAAATAGCTCCCTTTGCAAGCAAGTACCCTTGGGCTGGGCAGTCCTCCCCGGGACGCCTCTGGGCAAAGGGGTCCCCAAGGGCTGGAAGGGGGACGGATGCTAGGAGAAAAGCAGCAAGGTCTTCAGGGTCAGCTAGTACAAAACACAGATGCTGGGGAGAACAAGCAGGGCCTCGCAACGTGCTTTCACAAATGAGATGCTACAGGCATGTTCTTGAGGGGTGCTGTACTGCAGAACCTGCCACATGCACTTTGGGAGCTCACACTTCGAGTCCTGGTCTAGGATGTGCTTCTCTTGTCCAGCCGCAGACCGCACATGTCCGCAAAACAGTCATCTGATTCATCACTGTAAGAACAGGGCAACCCTGAAACCTAAACTCGGATTGCAACAGACTCAGGTTGAGCTGAGGAAGGGCTCTGGGGCTGGCATTGCACCAACAAAGCCTTTCTTGCCCCACAGCAACGTGGGGCTCTCCAAAGTGTGCCACCTCTTGCCAGGAAAGAGCACAGAAACCAACAGGATGGCTTCAAACCCTCAAGCACATGCTCCCCTCTTACTCTGCTCCTTAGAGAAACTTTCCTTCCCAAGGGTTTCCCAGTTATCCAGGTCTCAGAGACAAAATGATTAAAAATGGGAGTAAAAAGTTCACAAACAGAAAAAACAAGTGGTGCTTGGGGCTCAGGGGAGGACTTTGCCAGGGTAAAAAGGGTAAGAAGAAAGGAAGGTCAGACAGGTTGCATAAGGAAACCATAGTACCAGCTCCTTCTTTCAGCTCTCTGCCCCAGGCAGCAGAGAAGGCACAGCAATTCCCAGCCCAGGGCTTACAGCTGATACTGATAAAGCATTCAGCAAACCATACCCAAACTGAAAAATGCATGTATAAACTATGTCTACCAAAAACCTGAGCCGCCACCAAATATGGGAACTGTGTGCCCCAGTTTGCTGCCACGCTAGATCAGGCTGGCACTGCTCATCTTCAGACAGCCCTTTTCTAGAAAGCAAGGCATGTCCATCAGGGCTGTGCATCAGTGCTCCCAAGCTCTTCTACCTCCCCAGTGACTTACTGAGCCTATGGACTCAGAGGGCAGAAAGGCTGGGCACAGGAGAACTTGGGACAGCCTAGGTGTCCTCCAAGCAAAAACCACTTTCTCTGCTGCAGGTTGCCAGTCATCCTGCCATGCTTGTCCGTAGCTGCTCACAAAAGTAAACTTCCTGGGCATGAAACATCTGGACTTGGGCTCTGCCTTCCCTACAGCTACTGTGGTTCCCTTTCATCCTGAAAACCCCACTTCATTCCCATCACTCTCCACCTGAGTCCTTGCCATCATCTGTCTACCCCCAGGATGCTCTCTGGAGGTGTTGTAGTGCTCACAACTGAGAAGCACTGATGTATTTAGTCTAAAAATATCTAAGTAGATGTTCCAACAACCACTTCATTATGGCACCATCATGACAGGACTGCAGGGTCTGTCAGGAACTTGGTGGGTTTGCCTTCACAGTTTTGCGGAGAGCAAAGGCAACACCACGTTGGCTCCTTGCTGGTAACAGGACATTGTCATTAGTCCAGCCTGGCATCACAAATACAGTTATCTGGTTACACCGATCGTCACCTTGTCATTAGAAAACTTGCTATTTATTTTATAAGGGCACGGCAGGCTCTTGAAATAATTCAATTGCCTCAATTGACTTTATAGCATGCACTTTATTGGCCTGCAGGGCCACTTTCCATGGCTTCTGCTCTTCAAAGGGCAAGCTGCCAAGAAGGTTTGCAGGAGAGCCTGAACGAAGCTTGGGGAGAGGACAGAGTCCATCCACCAGCCTGAGGACAGAGAGAAGCTGCCTGGGCTCTGTATTTCCTGGCACCAAAGTGAATGCAGTGGATGTTTGTCCCTTTGCTAGGCTGCCCAGGAGAACAGAGGGGACAATTTGCATCAGGTTCTTTATGGCAAAGCCAGGCTTAGGTGTAATTGAGAGAACCAAGGTGTGGGCAGAGAACCTGGAGGTTCTCCAGGTGCTTTGGTGCCTCAGTTCTGCAAATACAGTGCTAAAGCCCCCCTTGGAGAACACGGACACTTGCTAATGTTCTTGATTGGTTTTGGAGATAACATACTAGGAAGGTAGCTTCTCATCTCTTGCAAGACTGTCCTACATCTATGTCACTCCTTTCTTCTCTGTCCCACCTGCACCCATGCCTTGAACTCTGAGGCTACTTCAGCCTTCCTGAAAGCTCTCCCCCTTCTACAAGCCTCCTCCATGATAACCTGACCAAGAAGAAAGAGCTCTGCTTGGAGACCTGCCTCTTTCCCCACTGCACATGAAGAGTCTGACCAGGAGCTCAAGGGAGATCAGGGATGAGGAGCTCAAGAGCTTATCCAGCACCAGAGCCCATCTAACCAAGCTCCCAAGGACTAGGCAGCAACACCAGTAATTGGGGCAGCAACACCTCACTCTGCTGGGTCATCCCTTGCTGTGGCCATGCTTTTTGTCCCCTATTCACTGCACACCTGTGGCCACCTCCAGCATTGCTACAATGAAATGGGAACTATAACCGCTATGACTGAAAAGGTTCATCTGGCCTGGTGCCACTCCTGCAAAAACTAGAGCCTCTTCACAGGGAAGACACTAAAACTGCTCATCATACTGATGGGCTGATCCCTCCAGATTCACTGCACTTCTGAACACAGCAGCAACACCATGTCCTCCTCAGCAGGTCCTACCCCACTGGGTGGGGAGACCCAGTGAATCACCCTGCCTGAGGAGCTGTACAGGGCAGAGCAGGAGCTCCCGGAGATGCGCAGCACCATGTGATCCCTCTTTAATTACACAGGGACTTAATAGAGTTTGCTGGTAAACACCTTGTAACCACATGTGCCTGGAGATTACTGAGTAATTATGCTTAGTGGATCACCATGTAACAGGGAGCATGATTTAGGAAAGACAAAAATAACCAAGCAAACATGCTGCCTTGGTCACTATCTGTTAAGCCTTCCTGCCTAAATGCTTAGCTGGTCAGTCTTCCCTCATGTCTCCCCTTTCCCAGTTTTCTGAGGCTAGTGGAGCCTCCGAGCAGGCATTTGAAAGGTGCCAGGGGTTGGGATAGTCTGGAGAAACTTTCCACCCCACATACCAAACCCTCTGTGAGAGCTCTCCATGCTTCAACAGACCATCAGCTGCTCAGAGGGAAGAGCATGGAGGATAGATGGCACTGGTTCCTCCCACTCCTTAATTTTGGCATGGGGACAGATTCTGGTTTCCATCTTCAGGATGCATGTTGGAGACAGAAGGGTGTCTGGAGGATCTCTAGTTTGTGAGCCAGTTTCGATCACCCATTGCAACTCAGATCCAGTCAAACCAGATTCCAGCCAGGAGTTTAACCTCCTCCAGGAGTTGTGAATGTCTTTGCTCACACCAAGGTGGCCCATAACAAGAGGCACCAGTCTGAAGACTTCCAGCAGACCCCCTCCTACCCCAACAGAGCTGGGCCAGGAAAGGCAATGGACAAATGCTATCTCCCATGGATTCCACAAGGGTGACCCCTACTCACAAGCCATACTCTCTGCATGGCTACCTTCAAAGCAGCAGAAGGGGTTATTCAGGCATTTCAGAGAGTGTTAAACCCCTGGGGCAACCAACAGCTTCAACCCTTTGCCTTTCAGTGAGCACAAACCCAGCCACGTTGGCCAAACATTGGCCAGATCAGCCTCCGTGCACCGGGCCAGTTTCTCAGGAGAGGTTGAGCCCTAGGGGACTTAAGGGAGTGATTTTAAGGGATATTCTCTTGGCCAAGCATTTGTACTGCACGATCCAGCTTCAATGAAAATGCAGCACAGCACTGATAGACCTGTTTGTGAATGTATGAATCTATTTGCAACCAATTAGCAGTGCTAACCGGAGTGGGAGGTATAAATAGCATAAGCTATGTAAACATCAACACTGTGCCCTCCAAACACTTGCTGTACACCTGGTGAGTCCGGGAGGAGAGGTTGCCTTCCTGGCCAGAACAACCCTTACACCCTCAGGGCCACCTGATCTGCTCTACAGCCTCAGGATATGAGTTTACACCCAAGATTAAGGGCTTTTTCCTCTTCCCCTTAAAAGCAAGATTTCCATATGGCTTTCCCTTCCCTGCATCATGGGAGAGAAGATGACATAAGGCCACCAACCCCAGGAACCATAGAAAAAGCAAACCCCTGTCCCCTCATCAAGGGCCAGCAAGACTCCTGCATGCTGTCCATGAAGCGTGTTCAGAGATACACCTGCACAACCCAGCAACCCCTGCACAGAGCTCCCCCGAGGCCACAACGATAGTTTTGCACAACAGCATGGCTTGAGGCCAGCCATGGCCCACAGCCCCAGGCTTCCTGCCTCACATCAGACAGGATAGGAGCCTTATCAAAATGTACCCATCAAAATGGAAAGGAGTGGGGGGAACACACAGATCACATGCATAGATGAGGATACAATGCCACCATTTCATTGATTTCCCAGCCTCGAAACTTTAGTCCTGCAGCCACAGGGCCAGCTGTAGGTCATCACCCCATGCACAACATGGCTTCATCATCCATCCTCCTCCACTTAAGTCTCCATTGCTCCTCACATATGTTGAGATACAGCCCCATGCACCAGGAGAGAAACCAGAGTTGGGAGGCTGCAGTACAGCTGAGCCTGCCAACTGGACCCTTTTGCATCCAAGCCCTCAGTCACTACAAGGGCTGGGGGAAAAACCAACCAAGAAATAAAATCAATGCAGAGAGCAGCAGAGCTGGCCATGCCTGGGAGGGAGAGCTAGCCATACCTCTGACCAACATGTGGCACCAAGCTCCCCTGAGCCACTGGCCACTAGCCAAGGGCTGCAAAAGCTATTGGAGGTCACTGCCAGGTAGCATCAGTGGGGTGAAATAGAGATGGTACACAAGGCACTGACACAAAGCTCCTGGGCTCCCTTTTTCTGCCTCCCAGGCACACAGACCTGAGAGATTCACATTGCATAGGGATGGGCAGAGGTAGCAGCAAGAGGGGAGATGCAGCTTTTGGCAAGTCACAGCAGTCACGGAACATGCTAATGGAGGAGGTGGCCCTGCACCCTGTGCCTTGCTCACAGAGCCAGCTAGGAGGGGGATCATGCTATCACTGAGATGAGACACAAGCCAGCATTTGGGTATGACAAGCCCTGCTTTGAGCTCCTCGGTTACCAGAAAAAAGGCTAGAAGCCTAAGAGGGCAGAGCCCACTGCCTTGCAGGGTTTGCACTGCCCTTGTACCAGGTCTGGTCCCAAAGGGACCATAAGTAATCAATCCACAGCACAGGAAGCTATTAGCAGCTGTTAAAGTTCCCAAACCTTTACTAAAGCATGTGACTACTTAAAAATGAGGTAACAGCAATATTAAGACAAAGATTGCAAAGCCAACCAAGGAGCTGGGCAAGAGCCACGGTGGCAGCCTGCTCCTGGCAAATCCAGAAGCTGAGACACAGCTGAGTGATGTGCCCAAGGTCACAGAGCAAGGCAGTGGCAGGAGGAGGAGCACCTCCCAGGAGGCTCCCAGCCCTGCTCTTGCTGCCTGCCCGGTGGCCTGCTCCCGTGAGTCATGGCAGAGCAACAGGCAGGCAGCACATTTGGGCTGCTGGCACCTCTCGGTGAGGGGGAGGATGCAACGAAGGAGTTTTGTAGCACAATCAGATAGTTATAACACACCAGCGCCATAAACAGCCCTTATCACTATCATCAGCCAAGCCGGCTATTAAGAGCTGGAAAGGAATCCCGAAAAGGAACCAACACGCCTTTGTCAAAATTGGCTGGGAGGGAGCTTAGCAGCCCCACCTGCCCACTGTGGTCACTGACCCCCACGAACACCATGTGCCACCCCAGCCCTCTGCACCAGACCCGAGCTCATCACCCAGGGAGGCAGAGGGAGGCCCCTTTGTCAGCAGCACCCAGCAGCTGGGAAGGAATCAGCCCCTATTGTTTCCTACCTGGGCACCACCAGCCCCGCTCCCCCAGGCAGGGGGCTTAGCTCCTGCCCCAGGTGTGGCTCGTGCAGAGGGCACCTGGAAAGTTTTCTCACCTCTGACGCAGCCCAACGGAGCTGGAATCACCTGTTCTGTTGCCTTGCCGCGTGCCAAGGCATTTTTCACGGTGTTTTGCTTGGGAACCACCCCAAGCCCTCGGATTGAGAAACCTCGAGACGTCAATGCAATAGAGAAGTCACTGCTCTGCCACTTTCTGCCCAGGGGAGTCCTCCTCGCCTCACATGGCTTCCAGGACCCACCGCAGATGGGGCACCTTCCTGAGGCAGGTTATCCCAGGAGGACCCTCAGGTGGCCATCAGCCCCCTTTGGCAGGGGGCTCACTGCTTTTAAGGGAGTGATGGAAGGTGTGCCAGTGAGGTGGGTACGGCTGTCACACATCATACCGGTGAGGAAAGAGACATTGATTGTGACTTGATCAACCTGATCAATGTTTCCAGACTTTCCAACAAGGACACAAAACCAGAAGTAACCAGAGTGCTACCAGGTGCCAGTTCTCATCTAATGCAGCACATTCCCAAGCTCTGCTGCTTCTTTAGAAATTCATGCATAGTGCCTGAGTGCTCTGTCCCTCTCTCTCACACACACAATAGAAACACCCACATCTCCAGCTGCAGAAGGTACATGTTTTTCTGTACTGCACCTGTGCTTTGCCCAGGTCCCTAGTTTCTAGGTCTCTCCTTACCCTGCTGCTCCTCTGCTCCATCAGCTGTTCCCCCTATGTCCATTTATATGTAGGCAGCAGCATCAGCAAGTGAGCCTGCTGCCCATCAGAGCACTCCTGGCTTCCTCTCACCATGTTGCATATCGACATTTTAGTCCATGATCTGTCCTCCAAACCCAGGAAACACAAGCCAAGAAGTACTCAGTGGAGATAAGCACCATGGCTTAGCCCACAGGAAAGAAGGGCCAGCAAAGCCAGACCCTGTCAGAAAGCAGAAGGCAGGCAGGAAAATAATAATGAATAAAAAAAAAATCCATCCCATTAGGCTTGTCAACCCTGTTGTGACATTTTCTTTCCAGTTCCTCCCGTCTAAATCAGTGCAGTATCAGCCCCAATCCCATGGCAAAGGCAAGGAAAAGCCATACTTACTGCTAGTGCTCATCTTGCTGGTCCTCCTCTGTCCTTCTCATCCAACAAAGGGGGCAAAGATGCTCTTTAAATCCTCTTTTTCTTCCGCCCCCCCCGGCAGCGGGAGGAGGTCGCCTCCCTCCTTCCTAGGAGCAGTATTTGGGGGGGGTTCCGCGGGCTAACGCATCCCCGGGCGGCTCCGCGACCCGGCGCGGCGATCCCCCGGGCTGCCGGATGGCAAGGTCAAGGCTGCCGGCGGCCGGGGAGGGGGCGAGGCGACAATGATGGAGGGGCGGGGGGGACACACACACCGCCACCCGGGGGAGGGTCCCAGCAGGACGGCGGCCACCGGGCCGAGGCGCTGCCATG